>NW_015113899.1:14902-85544 GCF_001443285.1 Poecilia latipinna | reverse complement strand
AAGTAACGAAGTACTTGTACTTCGTTACTATAACCTAATCGAAGTACAAGTAACGAAGTACTTGTACTTCGTTACTTCCCACCACTGCCCAATTCACACCTTTGTCTTAAACCTGTCCTCTAAGTCCCCACAACGTAGTATGTGTTGAGAAAATGGTCCTTACAATGTAACAACTACAAGCCTATACACACACACACACACTCATAAAATTGTGCAAACTTTGCTTCATTGAGGATGGCCAAAGCATGACCATGACCTTAAAGCATCTCTTCACCTTTGCTTTTGGGTCCAGTGGATTGTGAGATATTCTTCAAACTCATTTTAATTGAAAAATAGAAACTGTGAATTGAGTTAGACGGAACACCGGACCGTCAACATAAATGTTATTTTTATCTTCAGGTTTTTATGGGGAGGCCAGAAATATAAAATCAATAGTCCAGTGGAGCTAAAACTACTGGACTGTACCTTCCTGTAGAACACAACAGTGTTGGGTTATAAAACCTGACCGCATATATCTCTAGCTACCCAATTATGCAATTTAGCGGTCTGTGTAGCATCAAGGTAGACAACCATGCTACCTTTTGCTCGCAGAGGAGTTTTCCTTTTTTTGCAAGAGCTGACTCAGCATCCATCCCTTGTAACACTGGACGTTGTTTTCCTGGCCATTATACGTTGGAAACTCTTGATGTTTATTTATTCAATCAATCAATCAATAAATAAAACATTTGACTCTTGTAGTCCAAAAACCCTGTCCAAATCTAGCCAGAACAAATACTTTGAGGACAATAACAATGTTTCCAACATATTTAGATACCTAAGAGATTTTCTTTGTATCCATACCCTGACTTATACTTGTCAAAAACATTTTCTTTGATTTGCTTGGAGTGTTCTTTAGTCTTCATGCTGTAATGGTAGTCAAGAATACTGATGAACCACTGAGTGGACCTTTCAGATACAGATGTCTTCATGCTTCACACTTGAGAGACACTCACTGCACTAAACTCACCTCTTACCGAAGTAAGTCAGTTCCTTTAAAAAGGATAAAAATGTATTCAATTTTATGTCAAATATTTTTGCTTAATTGTCATTATCTTGTAGAAATCAGTTTTTACTTTGACATTAAAGGCACCTGGAAGGTCGCGCCACAGCTTCTCTGTCACATTGAAGTCCACTTGAATCTTCTTCTAGAAAAGAGAATTCATGATTCTGTTGATTATGGCTGAAGTAGAAAATCCGCCCGGGACCCCCACAGATCCACTAGCACCTCTGAGCGTTGATTTGTTGTTCTGATTCTGCTGCCAGATTGAACAGCAGCTATGTTCAACATTCACACTTTGAGGAAATAATTGGCTATGAAGTCAGGAAAAGACAGGCTAGGTATTTTTTTATTATTACAAAATGTATAATGCTGGTATTTTGGTGAATGTCGTGTCCAAAAAATAAGTCATTTTTCAGGATAAAAAAACAAACAAGATAGAAACAAATTCAAGAGTACTGACTAATTACTCTCTTTCAGAGGACATCTTAGTTTTTCCCCCTCCATTTTTTTTTTCTTTTTTCTTCCTTCCTCCCTCCTTCCAGGCTTTTTTCCTGTGGGTATGATGGGAGATGCAGCTGGATATTATGCCCCCCTCCACGCTCACATTCAGATACAGAAACACGCTCTTCCTCTCCTCTCTCCCTCTCTCTCTCTCTCTCTCTTTTTCTCTCTTTCTCTCCCCCCTTCATGTCTATCTAACTCTGCGGAGAGGTAAACAGAAGGGGAGATCTCATTTAGTTCCTGAACTGTTGCAGCGCTCCGTGCTGCTGCTCACTCTCTCTTGAATCTTGGTCATTCAGAGGCACCAAAGAGACAAAAAAAAAAATCTTGGACTGGACTCGCAACTCGGAAGCATTTACAGAAGGAGAGAAGGCAAAAATTAAAAAGAGCGACAGGGATCAGAGGAGTGCAACGTTTTGCACACAATGAGCGTCCAGCTGCCGTGGGGAAAACATGAGCAACTGCAGGAATATGAGGAGTAATGCTGCTGAGTGAACTTTGTGGATATCACTGAATTAATTCCCTTAAACTTTGGGAGGGAGTTGACTATAAAGACAGGAAAGGTAAGAAAAGATTCATTGTTTGTTTCACTGCTGCTCATTGAAAAAAATAAAAACAAAATTGTCACTTTATAAAGATAAAAAAATTGGTTACATTGCTTTCCTGGATCTGATGACTTTCTTTTTTTTCTTAGTAATATAAAAGCGGAATGGTTTTCTTGAATCAGCACTTGGTTTAAAACGTTCTCTGCCCTCAATGTTTCACCGATTCCTTGAACATGATGCAAATATTTTTGTTTTAAAGTTAGTTTTAGAACAATTTTTTTGCTGCAAAATCACATCATCCAACAAAAAATTAGTTTCTTTTCATTTTGTGGTGTTCTGTCCTGGCGTCTTAAATGATGGGTCTGGTTGCCTTACAGTGTCAGACTCAACTTTGCACCAGAAAAGGGTTACAAAGCTGACTTTATTGAATTAACAGCAGGACTAACTGTGACTGGCCAGGTTACCAACATTTATAATGCAGATGCAAATTATCTTATGCTATAATCTAGTGCAGCGCATAAAATGGTGACAGGCAGTGGTACCGGGTAGGGGTGCCCCAACACAACTTTTTAACTTCCGATACTAAACTGAAATTCCAACATTGAGTACTGGACAATACCGATATTGACCCGATACGATATCAGCACAAATCATACGTACTTTTGTTACTTATTTGTAGTGTGGAATGTTAGAAAAGGCTGGATCAAGGGATGTTACTCAGAGTAATAGTAAACAACTAACATGTTTATTATTAACCAATTGGTCTGATCCAGGATAGAAACGCTGGGCCAGACTAAATGCTGGACCGGAATGCTTGTTTTTTGGTTGATATTGAACCAATTTCTGATTTCAATATCAGATCGAGACAGTCCTACTAGGGGTCAGCAACATTATGCCCAATTTTTTTTCAGCTTTGTCTTGTTTGTTATGAAACACAAAAAAATTTGTTTTGACATTTTGTGCATCAGTGCATCTAAATGCAGCTTTCCTGTGTGTGACCTTTGTTTTGTCCCAACTCTGTGTTTAAAATGTCACCCTCCTGTTGCCTGAAGGTGGGACTCTGGAGACAGGAACTCTCTGAGAAGCATGGCGGCCACCAGCCCTTCCTCCTGCCACCCTTTTCTCTTCTTCTTCATTTCCTTCCTTGTCAGCCGGCCAGTACTCACCCAGGACACTTCCTTCTCCACGGCGACAGTAACCGAGGGGGACCCTGCTTTGACCCCTACTAAGCTGTCTAACCAGACAGCGCCTAGCTTTGAGGATGTAACCCAGAGCACTCCTCCAGAGACGGGGCTCTCCACCCCCACCAGCGGTGGGGACGCAGACGATGAAGATGTCCCGCCGGTTGGAGGGACCCGTTGCCAGGGTTACTATGACGTAATGGGCCAGTGGGACCCACCGTTTAACTGCAATGCTGGGGTCTTCCTGTACTGCTGTGGCACCTGCTTTTACCGCTTCTGCTGCCAGTTCCGTCAGCAGAGGCTGGACCAGACCATCTGCTCCAACTACGACACGCCCATCTGGGCCAACACCGGGAAGCCTGTGGCCACCATCACTGAAGGCCAGGGGGATTCAGACCGCGACCGGACGCACCTCATCGTCTACATCATTTGCGGCGTTGTTGCCGTCATGGTGTTGGTGGGCATCTTCACCAAACTGGCTCTGGAGAAGACACGAGGAGGAAGTGGAGGAGGGGCAGGGATACCTCAGACTGACCTCAACTCCAGGTGAGGAAATGTGTTGGAAAACATCCTGTTTACTGTATGTACAGTTCTGTTCAGAAGGTTACATGGACTCGTTTAAAGGGTGTATGTCACAAATATTTTAGGCATTCCTTCTTTGCTTAAGATGGAATGACAGTACAACATACAATACCAAGGGCTGGAGGCACAAGTTTCAAGTTCTCTAACTCTAACCTCCAACTGGGTCAAACTTATAAATACAAACTCAAACATAAGTTTATTTATCTACATAATAGTTTCTGAAATGTCCCTTAGCATGGTGTGTCTTGATGTAGACTTTTTAGAACTATCAACACCTTCTTGGCAGAGAACTGGTAAAGTTCATTAGCTTCATGGGATTCCTGCCAGAACCCTGGCTTTTAAGCGTAGTTTGCACATTTTCTTGGGATTGAAGTCAGGGGATTTTGGGAATCTATCGAACAACCTTTCCAAAAGCATTTTTGTGGCAGTAGATCATTGCCTTGTTGGAATACCCAAAGGTGTGCAAGTTGACTTCAGCTGTCACCCTGTTGGAGAACAGGTTTATCAAAGGGTTTGGCTGGTTTGACACAGAGCAGCGTGAAAATGAACCACAATGTCTGAAAACGGAACGACTGTGGCAACTTTGGTCCCCAAACGAATCAAGTCTAACAGACTATCAGGTGTGAAAACACCCTATGCTATCTTGCCCAGTTGTGGAAATACCTTGTTGCTATGGTTACACGTGTCCAAAACTAGTAAAGTAAGAGCAAGAAATCCTTCCAGCATCCAAAACCAGAGGATCATGGAACGCCTCAACCAAAAAAAGGATCCAGAAGACTCTGACTCTGTGTTTATGTGTGTTTGCCCTGGAGGTGTAACCACAATATGAGTGAAAATGAATATTGATCATGAAACATGGAAATGCAGTGGAAAAGTTCTGTTAGAGGAAAGATAGATTTTCATTAGAGTTGGTAATGGCACTCATTGGTCATAAGCTGCCATCTTTAGATGAATGTGTACTTATTACTCTGGATTCCTTTTTTTTCCTTTATGAGGCAGTAATGAGATGTCTGCACAAAAAAGGAACAAGATTTCTTTTTACCGTGGCTTAAACTCTTTGCTTTTGCTCATTTTGTCTGTTTCTAATTGTGTCATTTTTCTCTCTTTTATGTTGTTGTGCTTCTATTTTATTTTTTGTTTTTGTTTCTTAGATACGTTTTTGTGCCACTCTCCCTCTCTTCGATAATTTTTCTCCCTGGAAAACATATCAAGTGTTGTAAATGAACACTTGAAAGAGAAATCGACATATACACGTGCCAGCATGCGTAGCCACATGTAAACACGCCCCACCCCCACAGCTGGGTTAAATATCTGCTCCAGAGTTCAGCCTGCTTGCCTCAGGTAATCGTTACAGCAAACAGCGTGCAGCGCAGGCTAACATCTCCAGACCTCCATCCCAAACCATAAGACCGTCCTCAGTGGCCCTGCCTTATTTTCTCCTGATCTCCTGCACATCTCTCCCCGCCTCCTTGTTTTTATCTCATCACATGCCATTTTCTTTGTCCTAATCTTAAATGTATTTACCATAAGTCTTCCAACATCCATATTTATTAACACCCCCTGGTAAGGATGTGTAAAAAGCCTTCAAATACATTTTCATTTCACATAAGGCAACATAAGCGTTGTATGTCTATTTCCAGTAGACGTTTTTAAGCACTTGAAACCTGAACTTTGGTCAAATGAAACATAGGTTGAGCTTACAGGTTGGACTGGTGTACAAAAAAAAAAAGATTTAGCATGGAAAAGCTCATCATCCCCACTGCTAATTATGGTGGTGGATCTGTGCTGCTGTGGAAATGCTGTTAGAAACTAGACTGGAATATGATCTTGCCATATTGTGTCCAGTCTGTGTTAGTATCCTCTACCACCACAAATCATGATGAAAGGAGACAGTACAACAGCGAGGAAAACAAGATCAGTTCCACTCATTTACTTTTACAAATGAACTCTAAATTAAAGGTTGGAAAAAATCAGTGTTTGATTATGCAACTACAATAAAAAATAAAGTTCTTGTAAAGTTTTTTACAAGTCCTTAAATTGACTTTATTCCCTAATCAAAAACATACCTGGAGTGTTGCCTTAATTCTTTCACGCATGTTTGATAAACCCTTTAATCTCCATGGCAACCATTCAGCTGTGCAAAACACCTGGGTTGACCTAGCTCCACATACAAGGACAAAGGTCCTTCTCTGAGCTGC
Organism: Poecilia latipinna; assembly: GCF_001443285.1. Classification (NCBI taxonomy): domain Eukaryota; kingdom Metazoa; phylum Chordata; class Actinopteri; order Cyprinodontiformes; family Poeciliidae; genus Poecilia; species Poecilia latipinna. Next base: position 79,498 of record NW_015113899.1, on the reverse strand, counting down.
AGTTTCCAAGTTTCCGCCTCTCAAAGCAGCCCTCCCCCATTTCTCCCTCACTCAGTCCCTTCAGACTAGCCAGCAGCAATTAGCAAACACCTGGTGGAACTGCGCATCTGCTGAGCTCATCATACAAACTAGTTCTCAGTGAAATGCTGGTAAAAACATTGTCAAAGGGTCAATAGAGGAGCCATGTTGGGATGACTTCCTAGAGGCGGAGTTTCAGACAGAGCAGGAGCTTCTTAGACAGAGGTTTAGTTTCAAGACATTAAAAGAATGTTGACTTAATAATTTAAGTCATGCTTGATATATTCAGCACGTTTTAAAAACTGCACTTTAGAGTTACTTGATTGCGCTATATAAAGTCACTTTGTGCCTGGAAAACATAATATTGCCCCTGGTTCTGGTTTCCTTCATCTTTCCCTCATAATCACCTTCCTCACCCATCCAGACACCTTCACTGTGAGCATCCTCCAGTATGCAGCTCTGTTTCAGCTTCTTCTACGAACCTGAACGGCGCACACACACACACACACACACACACACACACACACCCAGACGAGCAGGATTAATACATCCTGCAGGGTGGCACCTCACTAAAATAGCAACAGTCTTGCTGCATAAATGGGCTGCCTCTGTGAGCCCGTCTCAGCAGATTACCTCCCCTCCCTGAGATTAAACACTTTTCTATGAGATTACGGCTCCTCCGTTCCTGGTATGCTCTTCCTCCGCGCTTGTTTCGTTATTAGCCTGCTGACATAAATCCCCCCCGGTCCAGGAACGGACCAGGAGCTTGTGTGGCGCACACACTTTCTTAGGTGGTATACGTGGCGATGAGCCCACCTACTTCAAAGTTTGGTAATAAAGAGGCTAAACACAAAGGGAATGTTTTTTAATTTCATGACACTCTTCCAACGTTACGACTGCGGAAGATGATTAACTCTGAAGTCCTGATAGTTTCCCCAAAATCAGCTTGGAAGTTAAAATCCGGTGCCTGTCATCCTGAATGCATAAGTTCTAATTTATGTACACCGCCAGTACTTGTTCCAGCTGAGGGTCTCAGTTTGTTTGCACTCTGCCCCCCTCCCTCACACGCGCACACACACACACACAAACACACACCCTCCTCCCAGCCCGCGGTAAGGAACAGAAAGGGCCGCCTTCGGCCGCATGTGTCACGTCTAATGAAGGGCTCCATCTGCAGAGGGCCCTCTGCTTTGGTTACTGAGAGAGTAAACAAACACTGGTGACCTTCATGATTTCACACAAACACGGCAACACGTGTTCTCGCGCTAATTCACAGTTTCATTAGGAACGGGAATGATAGTCGTGGCATTTCGGTTCGGTGAGTGCAGCTCAGATTAACGCAGAGAGAGAGAGAGAGGTCAGGACTGAGATCCACACACCAACGGAGACTGGCGCAGGTTAACACTAGACTGCTTTGCAAAACTAATCCTATTCCTTAAACCTTTTTGTGTCATTAGAAACCACAAACTTCAACTCATTTTATTGGGATAGCATAGTAGGGGAATCCATAGTTTTCTAGGTTTCCTTTTTACTAATGGAACTCTTAGTTTAGTGTTAGCCTCATTTACTTTGATACACCTAATTAACATCCAGTGCAACCAGTACTACACTGCAAACAACACAAAATCTTACCAAATATTTTCGTATATTTTCTAGTGCAAATATAAAATGTGAAGTAGAATAAAACCAATAAGTGCTTGGAAGCAAGACGTAGGAGTTTGTTTTAAGGCAATAATTCCTTAATATTGATTAAAAACTACCAGTTCCATTGGTAGATTAATGTCACTTATAATAAAACATTTTTTCCATGTTATAAGTGAAATAATCTGCTAATGGAACTAGTAGTTTCTATTTTTTTTAATCAATATTAAGGAATTATTGACTCAAAACAAGCTCTTATTTCTTGCTGAAAAGTTACTTGTAAGTTTTTAAGTTTTTATTTCAAGTGCACTAAAATATTTTCACTAGAAACTAGACCAAAATTAATTAAGATTTTGTGTTTTTGCAGCGTAGTAAATATGACAAAGACTTAGAAAAACAAACTTTTTTTTCATTTGCCCTTCAGGAATTAAACGAGAAAAAATTACTTACAAGTCAAGTCAGTCTTATCTGTATGGGACATTTCAGCCACAAGACAGTTCAAAGTGGTGAATATAGTAACCAATTATGAAACATTAAACATTTTGTCAAATGACATAATCAGAATCAGTGAGCAAATGTACATCACATATATTGATCAATGTTCCAGTTGTTTGAATAAAACCAACTCTAAACAGGTGGGGGTTTTAATATTGATCTAAAGGAACTCAGTGTTTCAGCTGTTTTGCAGTTTTCTGGAAGTTTGTTCCAGATTTGTAGTGCATAGAAGCTGAATGCTGCTTCTCCTTGTTTGGTTCTGGCGATTCAAAGCAGAACCAGGACACCTGAGAGGTCTAGAAATCTGGCTTTCATAGAAGAATGCAAAGGAGATTGAAACCAAACATTGATCCGGAAGAAATCCTTCTTGTTGGGCACAAACCATGTGGGACACAAAGCAAACATCTGGGACAAAGTGCTCTGCAGGTCATCATCAGAAGAAACAAGGCTGGCTCATCACGCTTGCTAAGATTGTGGGAAATTGAGTAAATTTTCACAAGAGATGTAACCACCCACCTGAATATGTGGAAGCCTTTAGATTGAAATCGAACAACATTCAAACATTAGACCGGCCCAGTCAAAGTTCAGACCTAAACTCAATTGAGAATCTGTAAGTAATTCATAACGTCTTCACTTCTTACAATGTTTAAGATCCCAACTTCTTTTGACTAGGCACAGAGACTATGTTCACATTTATTTAATGCATGTTAATCTGTTGTTCACATGACCCATATCCTCTCTCTGAGTGTAAATTACTGTTATATAAGTAAGGACACTGAGCCAGCGTTTTGTAGGGTCTGCTCTGATTTAAGGCAGATAAGCATGGATAAGTCAAAGTCGATGCAGGTTAAACTAGTGGGCCGTTTCCAGTCAGCAACAAGTGGGCTCACCGTGTCTGTCCTCCTCATTCATCGAGCTGACAGAGTAACGGTTCATATTTCAAGGGCATTTCTCTCACACTTTGTTGGGACTTTTAAAAACTGTTAACTGTTTTAAAATTTTAAATGGAATGACATCAGGGCTAGTCAATCATTAATTAATGTAAAAAAAAACAACTGAGACAGTAACAACAAAAAGTAGCTGATGCTTCTCAACATGTGTTGTTGCTTCATGTTTAGACCCACATAAAAATGTGCTGTCAGACCCACCAACATGTAAAATAAGAAACTGCTTGATGATAGTTGAAAATAATGCTACACATACTGCAGGTAAAATATTTACTGGTTAGAAACTCTTTATTTTAAACATCACAAATCAATGGAAAAGTATCTTTAAGTGGTTAACACTGTTAACCACATATTATGGATATTAAAAAAAAAAGTACATTTCTGCCAAAAATAATCAGAAAGTTTTCTAGAAAAAACAAGGAAGTTTTTTTCTGCCAAATTTTTGACTTTAGCAGATCAGAAATTTCCAAGATGTTTTCTGGAAAATATCTAAGATTAATCTAAAAATTTCTGAGTTTTTGGGTGGAATTAGTGATGTCACTATCTGTAAGCAACAGTAAATGTGTGTATTAATTCGACCTACCTGCTAACATGTTAGATAAGAATAGGTTTAGCTACTTGCATCTTTTGTGCTTCCTCCGATGTAATTTGAAACATCTCAATGACACTGAAAATAGCTCGAATATTGCGCCTGCTGTAATAACGTCCACAGTGATTAGGTCAGGGAGACCTGTTGGCATTTCCATATGATGCGTTCAGTGATCAGAAATAGATTGGATGTTTGGGTGTCTGCTTGGCTGCTAGTCCATTAGACCTAGTCAAGGTTGAAATCATTGACTGGCTGATTCCAGACATCAAGTCATTTTTTAAAATCTCTACAGATAGTCCACTTAGAGAGTTCTGTTAAATGATATTGAGTTCTGACTGCAGGTTATGAACCTTTGTGCACATTTAGCTTTACTGCTGAGATCAAGGCTTCATTTTCCAAAGTTAAAGATAATAATCTGGCTCTGGGCTGCATCAAAATTTCAAAGGTTTCCTTTTTCTTTTTTTTCTTTTTTTGCTTCTGCTCATCATTTTCAGTAAGTTTGATAGAATCTGGTTTGGTAGACTTTGCATACCCTTGCTGACAAGCAGACAAAACAAACCTCTGACTCAGCAGAACTTACTTTAGTGAAGTGAAGCTGCAGCATCATGTCTGCTGCTGGCACAACTCAGATACCCTGAGATGAACTGTGGCTGAAAAACAAACCAAACACAGTTGATTCATTCAAACAGGGTGGGATTATGGGTTCTGGATTAGATGTTTAAACCCTGTGTTGAATTTATGGCCGGTTAATTTAAGGCAAGAATGTTGAACACAGTTAGCAATAACATGAGCTAGCTACTTCGAAGCCATAAGGCTAATGCTAACTGAGGTGAACAAACTGGTTCTAAAAAGCTATAAACAAACCCACTGACCTGTAGGTGACGATGCATTTACTGCAGAATTTAAACAACTTTATTGTTGCATTTATAATTAAATAATATTTTTTAATCTTCCAATCTAAAGTGTTTGAAAAGTTTCTTCCCTCTCTGCTAAACTTGCACCTACTGACTGGCTGCAGGGCTGAGCTGTCACTCTGTCACCACAGCCTGGTCCACATGCATGCACGCTTCCATGCAGACGTGTTAAAGCGTACCTAATGTATGTGCCTGCATCACCGTTTGGCACGATTCTTCCCAAAGTGAAGAGACAACCATGTTGACGGATTTCTGGTTGCATCAGAAGTGACAAACCACCCAAATCCCTCAAGCGGCGTCACCTTCTTCCTCCATCTTACCTTCCAGGCTTTACTGGGCCCACACAAACCTAAATGTGGGTCAGCAGCATCCACAGTGACTGGAGGGTCTGGCTGTGTGCTGTTTATGCTTGTTTTTTTCGTGATGGCTTTGTTTATTGGAGTAAAGGGAATAAAAAAATAGGAAGGTGGGGGTTTATGGCCTTAACTTGGTTTCTCAGGCATAAAAAAAGTGTTTCTGTATTTTACCCAAAGGTAAGATTTTGTGTGTCGCAGTCGATACGAAAATGGAAATGATGGTGCTCTCGCACACACCACTGGCTCCGTCTTATCATTTTCCCACACTTTGAATCAATCATTTTTCTGTGGTTTCTGAAATACCCGCAGTCAAAAACGTTACCTGAATAATTAATATTGCGTAAAAAAAAGAGATGTCCTGTTAAAGAACAAATTATAATATATTAATGGGGAGCAAAGTCTCTACCTTTGTTTCTACAAATTGATTTTCAGAAGTGTGTTTCTGTATTTGCACAATCATTTTGCAATCTTTGTCTCTTTATGTAATAGACCACCACATTTTTAAAGTGGCAGTCCATATGGATTAAACATCTATTTGGTTTTTGGTTGTAGTTTTTTTTACTTAGTTCTGGCAAGCATGGCATGGAATTCAAACTCTACTTAACTTGGACGCCTAAAATAAAATCTAGTCTAACCGCCAGCCTTCAGACGTCATCTAATGATAATAATAACAGAGACCAGATGTGTGTCCAGGAGTGAGTCATCAGAGACACACATGCACGCCAAACCGTTCCAAACGTTTTGAAAACCTCTGGTCATTTTAATTGTAGCATTTTGTAGCATCTTCCGTTCTGAAAGTCACAGATTTTGTTTTAACACGTATTCAGACGCATTTAACCCCGGTTTTTGTTTAATAGTTGGCGTGAAATCATAATTAGAACACAACACAACACTATAGCACTATACAACACAACACAACACTATAGCAACAACAAATATATTTATGCTGATTTCATTTAGACAAGCAGACGAGCAGTGCAAACACTTCCTGCCAGAATTATTTTAAACCAGAGGTCACAGATATCTACAAATAAAGAAGTACCAGAGATATGTGTGTTTTAGCAGTGTGTTGTCATGGTAATTTAAACATCAGCAACAGGGTCGGTAGCCTGAACTGTTTCCTGGTTTTTAGTAAACAGTAAAACTTTTCCAGACGGTCATTCTTAGCAGCAGACAGATGCTGAAATTAGCAAAGGACATCACACGCTAACATTGTACCTACTATTACACAAACATAACCCTTAATCTTATTCTCTTATTGTAGATACTAATTATTTAATGCAGTGTGAACTGCTGGTGTGTTAAAAAAAAAAAAAAGTGAAACTGTGAGAATGAGAATTGTAACTAGTCAGTGTGTGTGATCTAATCTGGTAATTGATTGTTATAGAACATTAGCAAAGACTCGTCTCACTGAAGCTGTAATGTGATTAAGAACTATGAAGAGAACATGGCTCAGATTCAGTTACATAATTTAATCCAGATTACTAAAGAGCAGTTGCTGATTTAATCGGCGGAGCATTGACGGACGGTGGAAGAATTTAACGTACTTCACATCACAGTTTGGCTGCAATAAACGCAATTCTTCCTACTGAACACTGAGTAAAGAATAGTCAGAAAAGAGGGAGACAGTGTTTGCATGTCAGTCATAAGAACTGGGTTTAAATTCAGACAACACAGATGGGAAAAAAAAATCCTATTCAGCTCCCCACCACAAAATGCTACAGCTAATATGAGCTATTTTCAGTCTTTCAAGAGATAAATAAAAAATATATAACTTATTAAATGCTGGTAGAAGAGATCTTCACTCAGTCTGCATGGTAGCTGTATTGTCACTTTGCAACGTGACGCAGTGCATGCAAGACTGATCGCTAACGATGACTAGCATTGGTTTTAGCTGTTAACATATCACGCTACATCTTAAATGTATTCGTAATATATAACAGGAAAAGGGTTGCAGTGCTTTGCTACTAGATAACAAGGTCCAAGGGCGTAGCATTTCACAGGTCTGTGAAAAGTTTTAATTTAAAAAAATAGTGAAAGAGAGGGAAGTTGGTCAGAGATGCTAGCTTGACTTTGAGAAACTTAATATGTAGATGTGTTGTGGAATTCAGTGTGCTTCAGTTCAGTTAAAAAACCCCCCCAAAAAAACAACCTTCACATGTTTTCTCTGTTTAAATTAGCTGATTAACCACGGCTGTCTTCTGATCGCAATCAGTATACTTACATATACTCCAGTGTTGGTCTGACAAAATCCACTGTTATCTGCCACACCTTGCTATGGCTAATTCTTTTCTCAGTAAGGGGGTTAGCTTAACTCCTTTGGAGGCATCATCTGAAATTCTAATGAAAAGTCTATAAACACCATCCAGCCTGGAGACAGGTGCAGATTTTGTTGGAGATTAAACATCTAAATCAGCAAGTTGTTTGAGCGGTGAGCCAAGAGAAGAGAGCATAGCTTGAAGGCAGTGAGTCAAAGAGGGACGAGCAGCAGAGAGAGGATAGAGATAAAACGAATTTTTAGATTGGATCCAGGTAGAAACGGACCAGGGAGAGAAAAGTGTTAGAGTCTAAAAGTAAAGAAAAAGGGGTTTTTTATGCAACATTTAAGTCTTTGTGGTGCAATTCAAATGTAGAGTAAGCAGAGAAATGCATCCTGATCAAAAACCTGAGAGAGCTCAGTGTGTAGGAATGGATTCACAAACACTCTGAGATCTGAATCGATTTAAATGAATGAATATAATTTCCTGATACTTCTGTAAACAGAGCTAACCTAAACATTATTCATGCAGCTCCCATTGATTCTGAACCCTAACCCACTCATCCTGATGATTGGGATTGTTAACATTCACCTCATGCATCAATTACGGCAGAGTATTAAGACCAGGGTAGAAAAAATATCTTAAATAACAAGACCAAAGTTGTAACATAACAAGAAGAAATCATACTGGAATTAAACCACAATATTAAAATAACAGATGTTACAAGTCGAGTAAGGTTGTAATAAAACAAGAATGCACTCAAAATGTTACGAGAAAAAAGTTCTAATAATTTGAGATTAAAGTCATACAACAAAAAGTCACAATATTACGAGACCAAAGTCATAATAATACAAGAAAAAAGTCACAATGATATGAGAATAGTCATAATATTACCTGAAAAGTCGCATTACAAATATGAAACGGTACCAGAATAAAGTCATGGTATGGCCAAACTAAAGTTGTAACATTATGAAGTAGTAATTTCATAACTCCTACATAAAAAATAACAAATTAAGATGAGGAATGTGAAACATCTTGTGAAGTTATTATTTGATATCGGTTTTACAAATAGGACATATTGTAATATTTCAACACACCAGCAGAACTTTGAAATGATTGTGCAAACAACTGAGTCTTTCTTTGAATTTTAGGACTTTCGTCCAGTATTTTTGTAACTTTATTCGGCCAATGCTATCCCTTCCTTGTCATAATATTATGACTTTATTCTCTTGATTAAAAGAAAGAAAGAAAAATCTCTTAGTCTGCCTTAATACTCAGCTGTAATTAGGTGATGACCAGCAGGGTAACGTGGAGCAGTCTCTGTGACTGTGACACTGCAGAGCATCATCACACCTGCAGACAGCTCATGAGCGAAGTGGCTGAGTGTGAACAAGCGCCCCCTGGCTGTAGCTGTCAGGTCAGTTATGCTCTGTGTGTGTAACCTCAGGGTTCCACATAACAGCTGTAGTAGTAAAACATCGACTTTGAAGCCTCACTGCACATTCTCAATAGGATTTAGGTCTGGACTCTGTTCCATTTTAACATCATATGACATTATTCAATTAATAAATTTTAACGCATTAAAAGTTTATATATATATATATATATATATATATATATATATATATATATATATATATATATATACACATACACACACACTTCCCACTGGAACGTTTGGATTTGCGTGTTTCCCGTACGTCTGTAAATCCGACTCAGAAGCGACATCTGCTAACAGTGGCGATGGGTAACAAACCTGCTTCACTAGGCGTTCATTTCTGCTGCAACGAATGATCTGATTGGATGCTGGAAAAGAATATTGTTGTGCTAAGAGGAGTTAGCCTAAAATAGCATCTCAATGTTTCACATGCTGCAGCAGCACAGATGTCCCCAACGCTAACGTTAGCATCCACAGTTCACATTTCTAAAGAAGCTCCATGAACGATCAGAGATTCCTGGAAGACCTGAAAGTTGACTTGGTATAATAGCAGTTTGCAACAATCTGATGGTTGATTGATATAAATAATAGATTAAAAACAATACATATTTTTCTTATTGAGCTTATATTTTTATTTATTCAATAATTTAGTGGCAAAAATGTTGTTTGGATTGAAATTCTGTCGATTTGTGGATTTAATTCATTTATTTCAAACCCTGCAATTAACTCTGTGAAAAATTTTAATGGAGTCCCACCACTAGTATGAACACACTAAGTGTGTGTGCAGTCACATTTGATGTGTTGCTCCTGGAACACATCAAGAGCCAGAGAGTCTAAATGTGGCCATATTGCACGGATGTCATGAAGCAAAAAGGCCTCTAGTCATGTTCAGCTGGATGAGATGTGTGCTCCAAAAAAAAAAAAAATACTGAAGGACACACACAGACACTGAAGGCGAACACGATGGACTGCTTCAATCAAACAGCAAACAGCACATTTCTCTGTCTTATGAGTTACTGTGCTTAGAAAATGTAATTGATTAAAACTGGACTTTTTGGGTCAAACTTAACAGAAAATCACAAATCAGCATTAGCCTGGAAATGCTTTGTTAATGTGTTTTCTAAGGGCAAATCAAATACAGACATAATATGTTTAAGAAGATTCTTTTTCTTTTAAAATTACTTTTAAAGGAGTTGCACGATGGGGCAGTAGTTAGCCATGTTTCCTTGCAGGAATAAGATCTTGGGTTTGAATCCTGCCATAGAAAATTCATGAACATTTCTTTAAGGAAAATAGATAAAGAAATAAAATCAAGAAACTTAAACATTTTTCCATTCTCAATTTTCTTTCCTCCAAACAATTTAGAGTGATTTAGTAATTAAGAATGGGTAAAAATAGGCAACCCCAGTGGTTAAACATTTTCACTTAGGATATTATTTCATAAACTAATAAACCAAGACAACAATGTTGATGTTGAGGGTGGCAATGCCCTAAATACAGATGTGATTCTGTCATGTCGACATATTAAGTAGAAAATCAAATTCTTTGAAGTACTAAAACTTGCAAGTTTAACAGTTATTTGATGTCTTTGTACAACATTAAATCAAATAGCAGCTCTCTGTGTAGCTTCAGTTGTTCAGTTCAGTCACTAATAAGTTTGTGTGGGTTGCAGGACGCTGACGGACCTGCTGAAGCAGCAGGGCAGCGAGGCGAACTCGGTAGAGAACGCTGCATCTGGATCGCCCAGCGGAGGGAGAGCCAACGGCGTCTCAGCCCGGATGCCACGCAGCAGGAGTGGTGAGTGCAGAACCGCACCGTCTGAAATCCAACCTTCAGTTTAAAGTTGTGTGTTTTCCCAGGCATATAGTGCTATTTTATAGCACAGTCAACACAAAAAAATGCTGTATACACCAAATATGATGTCGCAATATAACGCCGTGATATTGGGCCTCTGTCTCTTTAAAAACTCCATCTCTTTCTGAAACCCCGTCTTCAGGAAATCATCACAACATGGCTCCTCTATTAACCCTTTACCAACATTTCTACCAGTGTTGCACTGAGAAGTAGCTCCTATAATGAGCTCAGCTGATGAGCAGTTCCACCAGGTGTTTGCTAATCGCTTCTGGCTAGTCTGAAGGAACCAGCATGAACGAATCAAGGAAACACTCCATGTATTTCTTTAATAATATTATCACATGATGGAAAGCTTAAATACATAATACTGCCTCTTAAACTGCATTATGGAAAGGTGTGTGTGTGTGTGTGTGTGTGTGTGTGTGTGTGTGTGTGTGTGTGTGTGTGTGTGTGTGTGTGTGTGTGTGTGTGTGTGTGTGTGTTAAGAAACAAAAATCAACATTGATACAATTATTGAGACTCCTATGAATTTCTTAAATGAATGTAGCTGAAGCGTTTCTGTTTTAATCCATTTTATTAAGTCTTCACATTTTTATAAGTGTTCAGAGTCTAAAGGGGTTTTTAATTGGTAATCTTTTACTACAAGGCTCATTTTTTAGCTAGAAGAGAAAAACAAGATAACATAGACAGATTTGTTAGAATGCAACTATCCATAATCACTAATAATTTAAAGGATTAGATCAACGTTAAATGTGACGATCTGAGTTTATCTTGCCAGAATGCACAGAGAGGATAACGGTAATGGTAAGGGTCTCCATAACAACTATTTATTTTAGTTTTTGTTTTTCTGTACATTTTCAATCAATGTTGTTTATTATTGTGAAGGTTCAGCTCAATTCAATTCAAAAATATTTTATTGATTCCAAAGGGAACTTGCTCGAGGTGGAGGTAATGCAATCCGTGTCTACGGGTAAGAAAGAAAAAAAAAAAAAAGTACTGAAAAGTTTAGGAAAAGTCTTTTTTCTTATTTTCTGTATTTGCAGTCATTTTTAATAAATATATATTGGAAAGCAGGCAGCACAACTTTAGAGGAGCTCATTAAGCTGCTTTTCCTGGAAATAACTAAACAAATCCCCGCTGTCGTGTTTTTTTTTTTTATTAACAGTCTGCCTGCACAACGAGCTCCTCCACTGCTCACTGTGTGACACCGTGTGAGGAATTAAACATGTCAGCCCTGAATATTTGGGGTTTCATGAAAAAACACCCACGTTATTGTTAGATTACAGAAAACACACATTGTGGCTAAAGTATTGTTTTTTTGATGGAACTACTGCTGTTTATTCTGATCTCTGTCAAATCTAACTGAGGTGGAAGTTCAGACAGTTGAGATATAATCCATAAAGTTTCTTTAAAAAAACAATATCTTCTTGTTTCTCTTAAAAAAGAAAAACAAAAGATGTTTTTCTTCTTTTTAAAAAAGATAAGCAATCTTCAGAATCAGGCTGTGCAACAAAAATAATCACTTTAATGAAAACAAACATATTGTTTTAATGTGTACGTCTACAGAGATTACATGCCCTTCTGTTATTCCTGATTTAATATTAATATTTGTGAAATGGATTCAAAACTCAAACCCTGAGCACGTTTGTCTGTTGGTATTGAACTCCATAATCATCATGTTAATGTAATCAAGCTGAGCCCCATTAGGCAGCTTGTCTTTCCTTATGTTTCACTCGGACTCAGGTTGGCTTTGTGCTCAATCAACAGATCATTCATGCATATGTGACACATTTTAATAACCCACTTTAATGTACTTTATCAGGACTTGATGTGATGAATCAACACAAAGCAGTTAGTTAACTTTTTGTCATGAATGAAAAGCTGAAAAGTGTGGTGTGCACTTGTTTTCAGTCTTCTTGACTTAGTATTTATTGAAACTATTCGTCCTGCAATTACAGCTGTATTTTTTTTTTTACCAGCTTTCCATATATGAAACATGATATTTTTGCCCATTTTGAGTTGAATAGTAATAGAAGTTTTCCTGAAACGCAAAACATATTTTTCTGGTAATTATGTTGAAAAACCCAGTCGACAAAATTAGGGAAAGTTTTGGACCATTAAAGAGGCAGAATTACATAAAATATACTTATTTGAGCTTCACATCACGTTATAGTGTTATTACCAGATAAAAACCACACCTGCAGTGTTACCTTGATTCTTTCATGCATGTTTGAGAGATGCCCAATTGCAAATTGTTAAATCACACAGCAAAATTTCTTATAAATCATATTTGATATATATAGCATTTTTGTAACAACTGAAGTTAACATAGTTATTTGAGTGTGCTGTAAAATTCCATGGAAAACACTTAATGCTGCCCCTTTAAGACAAAGTTCTCTTCATCATATGAGGTTTTCTTGCTAAATTAGTAATGTAATTAAAGTAATTAAATTAGTAATGGGATTATTGCCTTAACAGTAACTATAACTCATCACCTAGTGATCTACATATATTGTTGTGTTTTTGTTTGTTTTTTTGTTTTTTTCTTTCAGCCATATTTGGAACACCTCAGTGTTTACAGTGAATCACCCACTCTGTCCTAGATCTTCACTATTTCCTCTCTCCACTCTAAAGTTTGCATCAGGTCCACAAAAGTTTCTGTAGCATTTTAGGATAATAAGGTGGTGGTTTAAAAAAAAAAAAAAAAAAAAAAAAAACGTTGATAAAGGAGCCCAAGAACAGAGCTGAGTCCAGCGGAACAGCATTGGATTTTCCATTACAGGTGAGACAACAGACAAAGCGTTGGAAAAAAAGTTCTGCTCAATAGACATAGTGACTGAACCCATTTGGACTGATCGGTGTTTCTGTTAGAGCGACTGCAGCTGATCTCTGTGGCCCGACGCTGGTTTTATAAATACGGAGACAGAAACTAATCACGTTGTCATGGGAAACAAAAGCAGGAGGAAGGGATTCATTTGTGACGCCTGTCAGTGTGTCACTAAAGTCTCTTGTTTTCAGGGGTACATCCTCACGGAGGCTATTTTGTTCACCTGCGCCAACAGCTAATGCAGTTAGCGCAGGATAATCAATCGCTTAATTACTGCTTAATTTCCTACGTGGCTCCACTTGAAAAGCAACTTGAAGACAAACATCCAGGCGCTGCTGTTTGACGTTCTGATGGCATATTTAAGACATTAGACCAGGGTTCCCAAAGTGGGGGGCCAGAAACCCCCAGGGGGTCATGAGACACCAAGTTGGGGGTCAAAAGATGATTTTCAGATTCATCATGATGTGACCCCTGCGGTGCATGGAGAGCAAAAATAGGAAAAAAAATCTAAAAGGATAACTACATCATTGGATAATTACATCTTAATTACATTAAGAGGTATATCTAAATATTTAGCTTAATGGGATATTTACTGGTATGTATCTAATTTAAAATATATATTTAAAAATACCTATTGAACTAAAACGAAAATAAGTCCATTTTAAAAAGCATATGATAATGTCTCTGCATTTATTAATAAATAAATATAGAATGATGGGGTGACCATAAAAACAAATAAATATTAGTTTATTTAAGACTTATCACTGAGCCACATACAATTATATTTATTTACTTATTTTATTTAAGATATGACGATTGAGAATAAATCTCATTTTTGACAGTTTAGTTTGACATTACTTAAACGTTCATTTTAAAACATACTGACATTTTCAAGCATTTATTTCTCCTAAAAAAAATTTCTTCTTAAACTAGAATAGCAGATGATTATAATACATCATGAAATGAAATGATTTCAGACTTCTGTAGGGCTTTAATAGGACACCCAAAGATGCTTTCCACACATGTATGGGGTGTCCTTTGAACTCCTGTTTTTAAAACCAAACTTAACCTACTCATTCTCCTTAATGCATTAAATCTGCCACATTAGTTACGTTTGGTTTTGAAACATAACTTTGACATGTCAGAGGAGTCACAGATCTCTGGAGCTGCATCCGTGAAGACTCACATTAGCAGTCTGTGCCTGTTCTAATCTCTGTACGGGAGGCAAATATTTGGACTGAAAACCTCCAGCTAGCATGACTCAGTGCTGAAAGGAGTCTGGAAGCGAAATGAAGTGACCTAAATATGAAAAGACAACTGCAGAAGTAGAGTGACCCAGTAATAAGTCCCACTTGATGACATGAGTTTCACCTTTTCCTGCTTTGAATGCAAGGTTTTTTTTTTGTTTTTTTTTTTTAGCATTACACTCTCTCCTTTTCCCCACGGCAGGTACACACAAAACGTATAAAGAAATACTTTTTCATGGTCTTGAACATTCACTAAAGACCAGTTCAAAGCACGGCCACATAATGTCGACCTATATTTTATGTGTTTGTGTATCTGAGTCGGAAACGCGCATGTATCCCTGGGCAACTAAAATGTATTTAAAATTTAACATATGACAGTCAACGTTAGTTAGTTTGTGTTGAGCAATCAGTATCCTACCTGAAGTAGACTGAGAATAGTTCGTAATGCTTGAAACCATTGTTGTTGTTTGTTAATCAGTCATTATTCAGGTTACTACGCTCATCTGTGTCCACTGTGGCTAAAACATCCCACTGATAATTGACCACTTCATGCTTCATAATCATAATCTCATCATTTCACAATATGTAGTTGTTCTGTCTGTATTAGCTGGATGCAGTCGGCAGCCTAAACATGAAAAGTAGTAGTAGAAAATGATTATTAAGTATTTCAGCGACTGGCTAAGAGAAAAACACAAAAATTAAGCACACTTATTTGTTGTAAAACAAGCTTTTTTTTCTAAATGCTGGCCTATCAGCTTCCGTTCCTTAATACAGAGCAGCTGATTGGACATGCAGCTTGTTGATGATGCCGCTGTCCTCTTTGTCTTTGATAAGAATTCAGTTTGCTCCACGGTCACTAGCTACGTTTCCATCCAATTGTAGAGCAAGTTTTGAGCAGATTTTTAAAATGTCCCAAAAAAAAGAGAGAAA
This sequence comes from Poecilia latipinna, assembly GCF_001443285.1. NCBI lineage: Eukaryota > Metazoa > Chordata > Actinopteri > Cyprinodontiformes > Poeciliidae > Poecilia > Poecilia latipinna. The sequence continues at coordinate 63,984 of NW_015113899.1, read as the reverse complement.
ATGCTAATTCGGCTTGTTTCTATCTACTGGTTTAGAGTGAATCAACTAAGCTATGCATAATGTTGACACTGGAATAAACAGTAAGTAGAGGATACAGGTTAGCATATAGTCCTCCCCTCTGAGTTGTTGAAGGTTTGGACTTTGAAATGTCTGAGTTTTGTGCCACTACTCCGGTGCAGACCCACCAATGGATGGAAACGTCAGAACTTATTCAGCAAATGTGTTTCTATCTCCTCTTTAGCACATTAACTGTTTTTCGGAAAAGCTAAAAACCACCTCAAGCTTGCGAAATTGAGGAAGTTATTCCACATTTCAACTTTTTCTAATGCGATGACTCAGAATCCACATTAGCCTCAGCATTTGATGCTTGAGGTGAAGGGCCTCATCTGCAGAGGTGAACTTTTATATTCAGGTTCTTATAACTAAGCAAAAAAGTAAACAAACAGAAATATTAAAATCGGCTTGGTGTAGTTTACATCACCTTTATAAATCGTTCATATCCCATGAATATTTCCCCATTTTTCCCACATTTCAACCAGGGATGTCCAAAGTGCGGCCAGAGGGCCATTTGCAGCACCTGGACTGATTTTGTGTGGCCCATGACTGCAGTTAAAACATGATACGAATTAGCCAACTAACACAGGGCAGCATTACAATGGAAAATATTTGGTACAACACAAATGCTTGCTGTTTAATAACCACACTTTCTTGCATTCTCTTTAATTTCACAGAACAGTGCACCCCATTCATTTGCGGCAAATAGCAGAAAATCACCAATTCTTAGAAAAAGCAACAAACAAAGCAGAACAACCAGTTACCCTCTGTCTCTTTCTCTGTGCTCATGATTTCCACTCCATTTCTCTCTTATGTCAGCCTATAATGTACTTAGCATTCATAAGTTGCTGTTCTTACGCATATTTCTCCATCCTTCCCAGCTGTGACAGGATCAGATGCCGTCTGAAACTGTGTCTTCAATGCCATGCTGTTTTATCTTTTTTTAAATGTGTGCACACATTTAAACATCTGACCTTGATTTAAAAAGCATATCAATACACGATCATTTTGCTCTGTCAGCTGAACACACAAGCTAGATTAAACAGAGACATAAAAATTCAGCAGATCTTGTGTGTCTCAAATGACCTGGATACTTAAGTGTCCCTGTGAGCATCCATGAGTGCTGTGCATGTGTTTATCCATCCCTGCGGCGGACACCAAGTGCGCCGGGTGCATCAGTGGGCTTCATTAATGCTAAAAGTCAGAGCTTTACTTCCTCACCCGTTTGTTCCGTTGTTCATTAACCTCGGTTCAATCGGCACGAGGCCGGTTGGCCATCTGGGATGTACCTCTGCCTCAAAGTCACCAGCCTCATAGTAAAAAGCTAACCTGAGCTCTTTATTATACAGTAGGTTGGTGTCACATTGAATTACAGTAAACTCTGTCAAAAGACCTTGTCAGTGCTTCTAATGTCTGACGCTTGCAAAAATTGTAAGCCAACCATTTTCTTGATAAAATTCACGAGTCGCAGGTGAGCAGCTTAGGCATGTCAGCCTAACCAAGGCTAACGCTAGCGCAATAGAGTTAGCTTTAATTAACAATAGCCAAGGCTAACAGTAGCCTCTTCAAGACTAATATATGCATACCCAAGGCTATTGCAAGCCTATACTATGCTTGTTGTCATGTTGAATTACAGTAAACTCAATGAAAAGAACACATCAGTGCTTCTGATGTTTGACGCTTACAGATATTGTAAGCCAACTATTTTTCTTGATAAAGTTTTCTTTAAAGAAAAAGGTTACGAGTCACAGGTGGCCAGCCTGTGCATGCAAGCTGTCAGCCTAACCAAGGCTAATGTTAGCAAATTCGAGGCTAACATTAGCCTATCCACGGCTAACACTAGCCTAGCCAAGGGTAACATTAGCCTATACAAGGCTAACACTAGCCTAGCCAAGGCTAACATTAGCCTATACAAGGCTAACACTAGCCTAGCCAAGGCTAACATTAGCCTATCCAAGGCTAACACTAGCCTAATCTTGGACTAGTGTTAAAAGCCTTTGATATGCAAAGTGACACACATATGCATATAAAAACCTAACATTAGCCTATCCAAGGCTAACAGTAGCTTATTAAAGGCTAACCTATCCACATCCAAGGCTAACGCTAGCCTATACATCCTAATGGACAGGAGGGCAGTTCAGAGCATGACCAATCTAGAAATGCTAGTCACTAGTCCTTCTCATTTCTCATTCGCTGGCCGTTCAGTTACTGATGTCTGCCTATAATTAATCAGCTCAGCTGCTAGCTTTGGAATGGATACAACCTACTGTCATGAGGAAGGAGTAGTGGTGTGCAATAGTCTTAATTTTGGCCCTTAAACTGCAGCATACTACAACAATCTCTTTCTATGGATCGCTTGCAGTTGTATATGTAAATCTGTATTATTGTTGAAATGCAGGCGAAGGCCACACAGAATCATTCTTATGGTCTCAAATGGGCCCGCCACCCACACTTTGAACACAGCTGCCGTAAAGGAAAGGGGGAAGTGAAACAAACATCACTACCTTCCAGCATCCCAGCAGCATTCTACAGAGACATTGTGTTGATGTTCTGAATTTCACATCCTCTCCCTAAACTTTTTGAACTGCTGCCATCAGAAAAACAGTAACGCAACATCAAAAACAGAACCGCCAGACTGCTGCAGAGCTTTCCGCCTCAGGCTGTTTGAATGCTAAGATTATGCGCTGTTTAACTGCCCTTAACTCCGATTTTTATACATTCTTTTTATCTCTTTATTATTATTTTTTATGTTATTATGCTGAATATCCCATAGGAATGCTGTCTCATCTGCTGTGCACTGTTACTTATGCAATAAATAGACAAGAGAGGTTGTGGTTTGAGTGAAGTAAAGACCTGAAAACACAGCAGTCAATATGTTTACACTCCTGTGATGTTTTCCACTTTGTTCTGTCCTCATTTTCCCATGAAAAATGTTGCCATGAAAACACATACAAATATTATATTCAACATTAGTTAGCATGTATTTTACTGATGAAACTTTATCAAGACCAGAGTCGAGGTTGCTGCAGAAACGGGTGAAGGAATTACAGAAAAAACGACGCCACGTTAGGGCCAGTGTGGATAGAAAAAAAAAGGAGTACATTTCTGAGAAAAAAAACTCTGAAATTTTGAGATTTCTAGAAAAAAAAATCTTGGAAATTTCATAGTTAGAAAAGTTAAAATTTGCAAGAAAAAAAATCAAATTCTGAGGTTAATCTCTGAAATTTTCTAGAAAAAAGCTAAGAAATCTCTGAGTTTGAAAAGTCAAAAATTTGTAAGAAGAAACTCAGACATTTCCAGGATGCTCATGCCTCATGCTGCCCTGTGCGGTTGCCAATGTCGCCCATATCAGAAACCGCCAGCGTGCGTATATTACTGTATGTTTTCTAACGTTTTTACGTGTGTGTGTGTCTCTTAACAGAACAGCACCAGCTGAATAACGCAGCCTACGGTGCGTTTGGACAGGGCCTTCCGCAGCCGCATAATAACCACAGCACACTGGGACTCAACAAGTACGCCTCCCTCAAAGCTGTGGGTAAGTGGCAAACACCCTCACACTCTCCAAATGATGCTGACTGCAACCGACACAGTAACCTTTACAGTAGTCTTAAGACAGCAGTACATGACCCGCATAAAGAAGAGGCTGCCTTTCCCTCTGGACACACCAGGCGTTGATCTTAAAGACTCAACTCTACATGTTGCCCATGGCATCATTTTTCCACTAATTATCAACGACAGGGATCTAAAATCTTGCTGTTTTTCCAAGTAGAAACTCCCCTTTTGGCGAGCATAGTAATTATTCTGTAGGAGAGGTTGTACCATTTTCTGATTTAGCCAGTCTGAGCAAAATACTTGCTGCTGTAGTTGTAGAGAAAATGTGGTTTTACAAAGGAGTGCTGAATGTAAATGATTTAAAAAATGTTTTCAAAAGCACTGAAAGTCTGTTGGCATTTGCAAAGCAGCCAATCCAGGAGCGCCATTTGTTTTACTTGGCGCTGATAGGCTGTACACCTAAAAGTTGTACTCTAAAAAAAGAAATGGATGCTAGCTTCTGGGGTAAGAAAGTTTCCACTGCGTGTATCGATTCATATTAAGGTATGTTTGGTGTTTGAACTATTAAAATAGGAAGTCATCAGCATTTTTAGAGACAGTCTCAAGTTTTTGTGAATTTCAGCTGTTCGTCGGTGGCTGTGGTCCATAACTCCACCATGAAAACTTCACAGGTTTACCACAAGGTCAGGTGATGCAAAGCTTAGAGAAATTACATAAAAGGGGAATTCAGATGTTTTACACCAAAATAATATTTATTCCAGTAGCTTTGTACTTTTTTTATGTAGCCAAATATTTTAGTTTATATTTAAAAATATCAACAGGGAAAATGGAAGCGACAGGGTTTACCACCACAATGATCAAACAGCTGTAATTAGAGGCTGTTATTAAAAATTAAAGCGTTTCTACAACATTTTAGCTTTTTTTCTTTAGAAAGGATGAGCCTTTAGATTCAACTTACGACATGAGACGCTTCAAAATCTGATTCATAAATGTCATTCCATTCAAGCAATAATCTAATTAGGTAGTAAAAGATGGTTCAAAATTGCTTTAAATGAAATAAAGCGGGTATTGTAATTAGACTTAGACTTGATGCAGGGATGACTGTGGAGTCTGGTTCATTTAAATGATCCGTCTCTCCTGCTTTAGAATGACAAATATTCACAGACAGTTTTTAGACTTATGATGGGGGGATTTATGAAACTGTGCGACACGCATATCTTCACGTTCATCGTCTCCGTTGCACTTTTCAGGAAGTCTGTCCTTCTTAGGCTGCCATATGCTGCCAAGGTCTCAGCAGAGGATGAGTAAAGCTGCTGGCTCACCTTTAGGGCAAACAGTTGAAAACCCTCAGATCTTTTTCAAACCTTTCCTCTCATCTTGACCTTCTTTTTCTTTTCTATTCTTTTTTTTTTTATTCCAATCCAGACTTCTTTATTTTCTGAAAAAACAAAATCAAACTCTGCTAGAGGAACTACGCTTTCATCTCCCCCTAAACAAATGATTTGAAAAGCAGGTGCAGACAAATAAAAAAACTTGACGAAAACCTCATTTTTGTGTTGGCAAACAAAAGTTTCGGCTCTGAGGGCGATGAAGCTAAGCGCATCGCGGATTAAGTGTGATTCAGAGATGGGTGTTCTTCCCAAGACAGACTGTGTTTTCACATGGACGGTACGTTTAGGGCTGCTTCCATATGACTCAGCGCTGAAACACACTGTGACAAATTCAACATGACTCCAAAGAATAAACAAGTTTAAAGGGGCCAAATAGAAGAAAAAAAAAGTTTTTCCACTGTTGGCCTAATTATCAAATGAAAATTCATTTGTTTCATTTGTTGCAGTTATTTAAGAATAATGTTCTTTCTGTGGGAAAAGCTAAGGCTGAGAATAATAATAAATATATATATAGAAATAAAAACACCATTCTTTATCCCCATTAGGAAAAAAAGATTAAAATTGTACCCAAGAAAATAACCTTGAAGCTAATGCTGTTTGTAGCATGCTAACGTTTGGGAAGATAAAACCACTACAGTCATGATAATGTTAAACTTAAACAATTTCATAATGTTTCGACTAGAAACTTTTTCAGTGAGGAGTTGATCTGAAAGTGAAATATTTCTTGTGTTTCCCTATGCAGCCGAAACCGCTTCCCGTAGCTACTATAAGAGCTTTCCTGTCATGGACTTCTCCAGTTACCAACCCGCAGCGCCTCCTGCCTTCCAGCCCTTGCAGCCTAAGGAGAAGTCCTACATCCACCAGCCTCTGCCTGGGCACCGCGACCTCCACACCCCTCTGTCCATCTCCATTCCGTCCAACCACCTGGAGCACTCGCGCCTCCCCAAGACCACCACGCACCCGTTCATCTCCAACTCGGCCTTCAAAGCCTGGGAGCCGGCCGCCCGCCACGTCCACAGACAGACCTCCGCTCCGGCGCACACCTCCTCCTCTCTGCACAGCTCCACCCGGAGACACGGCTACTCAACACGGCGGCAGCAGAGCATAGAGAACCTGCAAGAAGTGGTTAACCAGTCCTACGGAGGTATGTACGGAGGAGGAGGGCAGGGTCACCACGGCCACAGCCAGCACACTTCTCAACCCCCATACTACAACCACACCAGGCAGAAGAGCTACTCCACCCACAGCGCCACCGAGGTGACTGTCTGAGTGTTTCAGTGAGAGTGACCTACCACAATGCTAAACTCAAGAAAAACTTTGGAGCGAGCCAGGTACTGCACTTCCTTACAGTCCAACATGACCGGGGGTTAAGCAAGGACACGCCTTCCAATGTACATGAAAAAACAAGAGCTCAGATTTTCAATTAGTGGGAAAAAACCAGGAGACAGACTCATTGCTACTCAGGCTCCTCTCTGCTGCATTGGGCTTGTAGATGTTCAACCGCTGCAGTTTTGCTATATCACAGGATTACAGTTGATCAAGCCCTGTAGAGATCCGGTCTGGATAAAACCAATGTTTCTCTGTCTATAGTTTAGAAGTCGGAGCTTGGTTTTGTCCACAAACATGTTTTTATTTTTAATGTTTTGGTTTTAATATGGATGTCAGAGGAGCAAATTCCAAACTTGTGTTAGCCAAGTAAAGGTTCTGGTAGCTAGCCCAGGTATGAGACTAAACCAACTAGTCACACTGTAATTAGTTCCTTAAATCCAAAAAAGAACCACATTTTAGGGAACTTATATTATGGTTTCTTGCCTGGAGTAAAGATAGTGAATCAGTAACACTGCTATGCAATCTGGCAGAGTTGGGAGTAGATGGAGCTCTAACTCCGGTGGAGTTAGCTGCCTAGCTAACCAGCTGATCATATTAAATCTGAGATTAAACAATGGGTTCTCATTTTACCAGAGTCTGGTACAGCCCAGAGCTTTGACACAAAAAACACAGAAACACCCAGTATATATTCATAACAGAAGAGGAAACGGCAAATTTTAGCATTTTTCTTTGTTTTTTAATGAAATATGCTATTTACATCAACATAAACCATGATGCAGAAAGATGTACTGTATCTCATCCAATGGATGAAGCATATAAAATTCAAAATTGGCTTACTATAATTGCTTTTTGTTTCTGTGTTTATAATAATGTGATCAGGTTGTCAAGCAAATCATTTGAAAAGCTAGCATACACGCCAATATTAGTACTAGCCTTTTTGCTAACTTGTTTGTCCAAAGAAATTCAAACTATCTGAGAAACTGGACAGTTTTTGTCATTAATAGTAGTTCTTAAATACAATTTTCATTCTTAAAATAAAGTAGTCTCCAGGTAGTTGAAGTAAATAAAGGTTTATTTCAGAAATAGTTACATAGTAAATTATAGTTAGCCTGTGTACAAACTGGCCTATGTTTTGGGCTTATGTATATAAAACTGCTCCTTTGAGTTTTATAATTCAAACATGGTGTTTATTTTATGCATTTTCAATAAATATAGGGGGCAATAGAATAAGGAATCATGCACCTGAATTATGAATTATGTCATATTTAGTCACTTAATCACAGCCTTCAGTGTAGTTTATGTGGTTTTATGTAATAGAACAACATAATGGGTACAGTTAGAAGGAAATGTTATAGCTTTTTTAAATTTATATCTATATTTTTTTACAAATAAGAATATAACAAGTAAATTTTTGGCCACTTTACACAGACACCCCAAAATAAAATCCTGCGCAATCAACTCAACTCCCCTGAGAAGTCCTCTTTTGTTTCCAATTTAATCTCAGAATAAAAAAAAATAAAAAAAGCGTTTTCTGATTCCAGGTGAACTAAGCTGGTAGAAACGGCCCAGAAGACCTGCAGCTGTAACTGCAGCCAGGTTCTAACAGGCAGCGACTCAAAGCTTCAGAGTGTGAATACTTCTGCAAGGCATTGAAGTGACAACTTCCTTTAACCAACAAGGGTATTTTTTTTTCCTTTTTTTTCTTTCATGTCTCTTTTGTTGCACTGTTAAGAAACATAAAAATAGTAATAAAACGGTCAAATATACATTGATTCTTTAACTTAATAGATGCAAACAACTATTTTTGTTCAAATAGTGTAGAGGTTTATGCAACTTTAGACATGTTTTTAGCTTTGCTTTATGGGGCTGACTTCTGTCAAATTTTCACTTCATTCATGACCTTGAGTAAAAACAAAAAAAAATGAAAAAGAAGTAAAAAAAAAATCAGTGTGTAAGATAACGTTTCAGTCAGAAAAAAGAGCATTTTCCAAACTATGCGACTCGTCTAGTAAATAAAATGAGCATCCCGGAGTGATCGGAGTAAGTTTTGATTCTTTAGTGACGATTAAGAAGTTTGAAAATCTGCTCGTCCAATGAGGACAGTTTGTTGAAATTGTGTTGCTTATGGTTTAGAGAGATTTAAAAAACGGTGTATTGTACAGCTGAGGAGTTTCACTCACCCTTCTTTCAGTTTACCTCCAATCCGTCGCCCTTTTCCCAGATTTTCCACAATAAAACACACTTTGCATCCTTTGCAATCAGGCCAAGCGTACATGGACAGCTTCCCCTGGGTCACATTAACTCGATGGTGAGGACAATTCCACCGTCATGTCAGTTTCTATCAGCCTCCATCCCAACAGGAGAGGGGTGGGGGGACAGCGAAGGAGCCAGTGGCTAAAACTCTTTTGAAAGAGGAAATAAAGGAGGTAGAGAGTAGAGGAAAATAGAACAACAAAACGTACATTGCTACGTGTTTTCCTTCCTCGGAGGGGGAAAGGAAAGGAAGTCGGTGTAGATGTGGGTCTTTCACTCCTGAACTGTCTGAGTCATAACTCCGAGTGTGTAGATGCCTGTGTGTGATTTCTGACCCGCGGGTTGTTATTCCAGACCTGGAGGATTTGACATCTTTTATTTGATGCGGCCTGGATTTCAAAGGACGTTGTACGCAGCTGTTGCTAGGTTCACGCAGCAGCTAATGGAATCCCTCGACTGGACTTCACAGCGGACGAAACCCGCAGGAACCGTTGCAGTGTTCGGCACATCCATCCAGGAATGCTTCCCATGAGATTCGGTAATGAGATTTCTGTTGTTTTTTCTGGCAGATTTTCATTTTGTTTTTTGTTTTGTTTTTATAAAACAGTGATTCTTTTGCGTTGGTTCTGAGTTTTGGAATTAGGTAAAAACAATTCAGGTGAGACGCAACATGAAAAAAAGAGTCTGAATTGTTAATTATCAACTCCTGGGTAAGACGTTGAAAGAGGATTAGAATGAATTATTCTGCTATTGTAGCAGCATAATCTCACTGAAATATTTAGGAAAAAATCCAACCATTGATTTAAATTCATTTATTTATTTCAAGAAATAATTATTTTCAGAAATATCACTTGGGGTCACCAAGTCTTCACGACAGCCATACCTACCATCACAAACATGAACACAGAGTTTACTGAAAAAGTGAACTGGGACTGGGTGGCAGCATGAATGCTGTTTTGTTCTAAGCTGAGCCAACCGGATTTACAAGTACTTTTTAACTGTAGAGCAGCAGGTAATTGAAGATGTTAGCAAAATTTTTCACATGCGGATACAAGAACCTAACTTGGTAAAGATGTTCCCAGGGGCTTGTTTTTAAAAAAACAAAACTGAAAAACTGTGAGCAACTGAAAAAAATTAACAAAGCAGCCATTTTTCAAGATGACAAACCGCTAAACACATAAAAATATTAGCAGAAACTAACCCTATACTACTAAACACAAAAATACTAGCAGAAGCTAATGCTAAACTGCCAAACCCTCAAAAATATTAGTGGTAGATGAAGTTGGTCTCTTTAACACATAAAAAATGATCAATAGCTAACGCTAACCATTAAGACAACTGTCATTCTGTCTGTCGCACATCTTCATCTCCTTCCAGCTGACGACTAGAATCACATATGACTTGTGAAAAATATTAAAGGGCATAATCTGACTCTAAAAACAGTAATAACATGTATCTAAAAGATGCCTCAACAATCTGATGATTAAAAAAGGGGAATATTTTTAGTCATCCTTATTGGCCTAAACCCAGAAATGATTCGCCTGATTTATTGGTAAAAACCCAGTGCATGTTTCAATGTGGATCCGTTCTTGTCCAAACTGAAATCCAGATCCTGTTTCATTCCTCACATCATCCAATCAGAATCTCATCTTCATCTTAATGGTTCAAAACAGCTTACTGCAGGTTTGAAGTATTTTCAAAAACTCCTATATTCCATGTTTTTTGATGATTTGGTTGCTTTTTACCACTAGTTGTAATCACTGGAGTATTTATAAGTGCTGTGACAGAAAATAAATCAAACTCTTGTTTATCTTTCTCTGCATCCCATTTTTCTGAGCATCGATGCAGGAGTTCTGTGTATGTTTCCTGTTTATTAATGCTCTAAAAATTGTCTTAGCATCCTTCCCAGTTTCAGGGAGAAATGTTTTCTATCACTGTAAAAAAAAAAAAAAAAAAAAAAACATTTTTGTATCTGCTTTGGTAAACTCATTAACCTGTTTGTTGTGTGTTTATAAAAAAAATCTTTACCATGTGTGTAGATTACAATTTCTTTTATGCACATTGTCCTTTGTTGTTTGAGGAAGTGCATCAAATTAGAACAATCCTGCTATTTATAATCACTGTTTATGTAAAGGTATTCCTTTCTTTTATAAGGGCTGTAAACAAGTATCTGTAACTGCAGTAACATTACTCCATGTCAGGCTCAGAATGACTGTTCATTGACGAGTGGTGTAACTTTCTTATGTGCAATTTTGTGAAAAATGAAAATATTTATAGAACAGAGGAAAACGGGACAAATGTAAACGGTATTAATGTTCCTGTTCAAAATATAACAGATTTTGAACAGACCTGCAGAAGATCCATATTTGCATCCGTTTTTGTGAACTTGCAGGCTTTGCCATGTGAAAGCTTGCTTCCAAGACTTTGAAGCTAATCTACTGTAGCATAATTTAAAAAAAAATACATGACAGATAAATGTTAATTGTGTTATATAAATGCAAAACATCAATACAGCACATTGGTGTGACAATATGCAGAAAAGGGTGTACATATATATATTGTATTCATCTGTACTTCTTACAACTAATTTATACCCAAAATGTTCTTTATAAGACTTTGTTTAGAAATGGATGCCACTTTTAAAGATGAAATAGTAAAGACTGTATAATATATGTGAGGCTTTGTCTATTTTATTTTTATGTTAAATGTTTTTAAAAGGTTTTGTTGAGGGGTTATAACTTATTAATATCGTGCTTTCTGTTGTATTATGTACTATGATACACTGGAATATGCATTTACAATCCCTGAACAAAGTTCCTACATATTAAGTTTGACTGTGGAGCCATCTTGTGGTCATTTTTCGTACTACATGGACACAAAATTCACGTAATGCAGTGAAACGGAATGTTTTTCTCAACATAAAAGGAAGACGGAGAGCTTTTAGCAGAGACTTTAATAGTTCAGAATCAGAGCTTCATTTTCAAACATTTAACAAAACCCATATTGCGAAAGAGATACTTTAGCATCATTTTAGAATACGTTTCACTTACACAACTTCACACTTAAAATTGGGATTAATAACATTTAAATAAGATAAAACATGTAAAGCCTGTTCTTTTCATCCTTACAGCCTTCTGTAGGTATTGTATACTTAATCTTTAATATATATATTTTTTTCATTTACAGTGACCTGCACACAATTTATAGTCGTAATCGAAAAATTAAAGCTATGATTAGGATCTAAACAAGAGTCCAAAAGAAAAAACTACTTCAGATGAACTTGATGTTGTTTCAACTGCATTGATAAGGCCTCTTCGTACAAATACCTGATTCTGGTACTTAGTGCATAAAAACATTATGTGCTAATAATAAAAATCCAAATGTAGCAAATCAGAGGTATGTAGCAGATTGGTCCAGAAGTTTTCAGAAAAAAAAGCAAAAAACGATGTTACTAAATGACATGAGGTTCAAATATGATGTCTGATTTTTAAAGTGCTTTTTAAATACATTTTAAAGATACCTTAAAATTGGTAAAAACAGGTTTCCTAGACAATGTTATAAAAAGCCAGCAGAACAGTTTTGACTAAGCTATTTTCCCCAGTGAGGGTAACCCTTGCATTTGAGCTTTAGGAATAAAATGAAAATAATACCACAACCTGAGCAGTAAAGAACTTCATAGATTTTTAATTTATACTTATAAGAAGCTAAAAAACAAACTGTCCTCATAAACTCTAAAGGGAAACCATTAGATAAAGTTGATTTTTAAACTGCTTCTTCACAATGTGTTTAAGTGGACCCGGTAGCTAGCTAGATACGTAGCTAGCTGTGTAGCTAAGCTAGCTAAGTTTTTTTACATTTTATTTTATTCGTAAGCTCAACATCCATGTTTCACCCATTTAGAGAGACAGAAAAAGGCCAACATTTAGTAACAGAAACTTTGTACTGCACTCGAAAGATAAATCCCGGTTATAGATTAAGTTCAATACATGGCAGGAAGATGTTTTATAAAAGTTTTTGATGTTAAAACCTCTACCTAACAAAGCACCTTAAGGAAATGCTCGACAAATCTCGTCTTTAATGAGACAATTTCAAAAATATTCTGCAGATTTTTGGCTGAGCAAGTGGAAGTAAGTTTATGAACAAAAGCTAACGTAAAGAGTGAAAATGTTTTTTTGTTTGTTTTTTGTCCACAGGCTTCGTTTGCAGGTAGTCCTAGCAATACACTTACATGCAGAAACAAACCTTGAAGGTGATTTTTTTTTTTTAAGTAGAGTAAAGGGCCCTGATGACAGCAGCTTCGCTGCAAATGTGACTGGTAGCAGAGGTTGCTGGCACAAAGGTTATCAAGTGTGTTCTTCTGTATGCATAGCTTTATTTATCGCTGTCCAGTGATGTTGTTTCCTCCTGGATTCACGGCCATGGAGTCCAAGAGTGGCCGGATGGCCTGGCCAAACGGACTGCAAAATGAACGCAGGGAGAGGGACACTGAAGTCAAAACGTATCAACAAATCCAAACAATCATTCGCTTAGAGAACTTTATAGTGCCTCTTGATTTTTTTCATTTTACAAAACACAAACTTTAATGCATTTTACTGGGACTTTCTGTGGCAAACAATAAGTCCATGATAGCTCTGGAGGAGGTAAGGAGACATACAGCTCAGGTAGAACAATCTGTTAAAGTTTGAGTTTGTTAAAAGAAGGATCAGAAGCTCCACTCCTGTTGGCTTTTTGGTTCAGTATTGTTTGAGATGAGCAAATCACCACTTCACTACTTTAATCCTCTACTTTCACTTTGCGCTTTATCACAATGCGTTCATGTGCTAGAATGGCCCAAAGTCCAGATCCAAATCTGATTCAGCATCTGTGATGAGACGCAAAAGCTTAACGTTCACAGATGCTCTCCAACAGCAAAGAATGTTAAGAAGTTGCGACAGCAATATTTGACAAACAAATTAGACATGGTTTACCCAGAGAGGAGGAGGTGAAAACTTACGTGGAGAGTATTTCAGATGGAAGGTCTGTGATGTACGACGGGATCTTTTTACCGGTGAGGAACTGCACCACGTCGTTGCTGAAGGTGTTGCAGTTGTGCTCAAACATGTTATACTTGTCGCCTCTTCGATGAGGGAGAATGAAGAGGAAAAACAATATTATATTTTGGGGAAATTGTAACTCAGCCAAGAAGAGAGAAAGGCGAGAAGGAAAAATGAAACATTTAATTAATAAATTAAAACAACAAAGACATTGACTTGGCAATGCACTGCAACAAGATACATTTCAAAACAGCTTTACTAAAAGTCATCCAGTAAAATTACTTATTTGTCCAAAACGATGGTGTCCTATTTTAATATGTCTTTTAGTAAATATGTTACACATTTTTTTAAAGGTTGATAATCGGCCAGAAAACTGCAACTAGTGCACCCCTAGGCTCGTGAAACCCCAGAGCGTGATGATGCCCCCGCCAGGTTTCCTTTGTGAAAAATGCAGCATTTGGAATCCTAGCCTAAAACGTCCAGCTTCGTCACGCCAGGTCAAAATACATTCTTGCGCGAGGTTTCATGAGATTTCAGCCAAGTCTGGATGTTTTCTTTGAGAGGAAGGAAATCTGCAACCCTTATTACGTCTACCCTTGTACCCTATTTTCTCCTGCCTTCACTGTGCCGTGGTGAATACAGTTGATAGTGTTGTGGAGTAATTTTGTACCCTTCTCCTGACTGATATCTTTGCAATCTGTGGTTTTAGCTAAAAGTTTCAAATGAGAAGATTTGCAGAACAGATTGGCAGATGTAAACTAAGAAAGCTGCATCAACTAGACGGGTTTAAGGGCGTCCAATCAGGTTATCACAGGGTTTTTTCTATATCATTCTCCTATTCTAACCAGATTGAGGTCCACTGTGTGTACTTAAATGTCAGCTGCTACGTCTTTACCTGTACTCTGACTCAGCCAGCGAGTCCAGATACTCCTGAAACAAATCTTCATTCACCTCGGTGTAACCCAAATCCACTATTGAGTTCGGCTGGCCCAGTATAGTGCCACACTGACAGAAAAGAGAACACACATTTCAAACGTTTAGTGGACGCCGAGCTGGGAAACAAACACAAGTTTCGATCCATTACTGAAAATATGGAGATGATTCTTACAGGTAGGCAGTTGTTGATTCCTGCTCCACCAAAGAAAAACTCTTTTCCGTGGACAACAACACCTGTGTGCCTGGAAACAAAAAAAAGAAGCAAAAACACGTCTTGTTACCAAATGAAAGGTTGGATAACAAGCTGTCATTCAAGAAATATACTCACCATATGCCGTCCAACTGTCTCCCTGTGAAGATGAACACATACAGTATATCAGTAATGTATAAGATTATATAGCTTTAGGCTCATTCTCGATCGTTTTCAGCGTATTTCATAACAAGGAAGAAAGTCACAAACGTACCTAGCATAACAGGACTCAGCTGGCGAGCCATTCCCCCGGACAGGTCGTAAATGAACAGTTTCACCGGGAAAGAGTTGTTTTGGGCCATGGTGCAACAAGGAGTCCTTTCCAACTGAAACCAACGGCGAAGTTGCCTGACTGACTCGACAAAAGTTGACCTCCGGCTAGCTAGCTAGCAACAGAATACGAAAAGTGGAAGCAGTGTTATAGGAATAACGACGAGGTGCAGACTTATCTTTCAGGAAAAAAAAAAAAAAAGGAAAATTGAGTTAAATCCAGCCTGAGATTGATGGGCGAAGACAGTCAGTGCTGTGTCACTGTCTTAATGTAATCATAACATGACTGTCAAAAAGTGCCTCCGCATTCTGCACAATAAACTCCATCCCCTTCATTGTGATTGGTCAAGAACCGAGTCTTCTTTAACGTGAATGGAGGGCTGGCAGTGCCAAAACACAATGCCCTTTAGCCCCCATACAACCCTGGACCAGCCCTGATGACGATGATTTCAGTCTTACGCTGTGTACTGTATATGTCCAAATATTTTCATATAAAGACTTATTTTTTATGTGTAAAACAGTTACATGTGAACTAGAACGTGTGAGTTATTAAACTACTTTATTTACTAATCTGTAATTTACATAAAAATATTGTACACAAAAAACAACGTGCAAGAAAATGTGCCAACATTTGAAATTAAAAGGAAAAACCCAAGAGGACAATTTGGCATCTCCTCTTTGTTTGCTTCCCAATGTGAGTGTAGACTTTAGATATCCATAAAGAAGTCCAGATTAATAAAGATTGTAACAGGGTAGATTTAGTAAGTAATAGAATTAAGAGTTTATGTAAACCTGTCTTGTTATATAGCTCAAAGGATTTCTATTTTGTCTTTCTTGTCCAAAAACCATTCTCAACTATGACATTTTTTTTAGACTTACACAAGTTAAAGTAAAGTTTAGGTTTATGTCTTAACCTGCTAATAAAGGCATTGAGGGAAATGATGAGCAGATCATCTAGCTAAATTGTATTTGGAAAAAGTTAGAATTATGGAAATTGCCTTTAGTAAATCTGAAATAAAATTTATTATCAAGTACCAAGTTAAATCTGGATGACAGCAGCTTTGGGAGGAAGGAACTAAAGATCAATATTTGTTTTGCACACAGAAGAAAGTAGGGAGAATTGAAACAATTGAAGGAAGTTGAAAAGAACAAGCAGCGATTACAAAGTTACAGCTACAACATGCAAGGTTGTAGCCAACATTGAGGGTAATCATTCAATAGGTAAATGTGGCATGGACAGTAAAACATAAAATTTAATGTGAACAACATAGTGTGTGTGGAGAGAGATTTAAAACAAGAATTAAAGAAATATTAGGGCATTGGTTGAACATAAAAAGATAAAGAAAATATTTATTACATTTCTAAAGGAAATGGGAATACATATTCAAGAATATAGTTTAATTAGGTAAGACGGATACTCTGGTTTACACTCCAGCACAGTAGATGGCGATAATACAAAAACAAAAAACAAGAAGAAAAAGATGTTTTGGCACCACTTCGCTTCCATACTGGCGCGTTCACGTACCTGATCTCCCATTGAAACTAGCCTGGACTTGTAAGTTGTGGAGCGCGGTAAGTGATGAGTACCACTGAGTATCTCTTATTCTTGTGTTTATTTTAGTTGATATAGTTTATACGCATCACTAGGGAGACGAAAGCGTCATTAAAGGAGGTGGAAGTTACCAGTTTATTAACATAGATTGGTTACGTTAAGCTAGCTAGCTAGCGTTATTGTTAGGCTTAAGTTGGTTTTATTTTAGTGGTAAAAATGGCACTAAGTAAATTTTAGCTGATTTCTAACTTGCGTGTAGTGTCAACGTGCGTATTGGAGAGTTTCGCTTAACACTTTGCTGCACAACAGTTGAAGCATTGGAATGGATTTGTGAATACGAAGTTTCTGCGTAAGCAACGTTGCTTACGTACGAAGCATGGGTGAATAATGTCTTGTTGAAATGACTGCATCCTGGTGCAGAGCTGAAAGCTGGCCAGATGGCGGAGTGGAACGCTTTCTACCAGAATGAGGACGAGGAGCAAGAACAAGAGGAAGCGGAGCTGTCTGGAGGTAAAACCGGGCCACGTCCATGTCTGAGCCAGCTGCCTGCCATCACTCTGATATGTCCAGATCCATACCTGAGTCCAGTGAACTAATCGTCTTGATTTAAACAACAACAAAAACAGATTGACGTAGGTTAATATGGTGGAAATGGTCATCAGAAAATGGGTCACTATTAAGGCATAAAGTTCTGCAGCAGCAAATTCCTAAGGTACTACACCATCACTTGTGCCAAATTCTGATTTGAATGTTGTAGCTGAAGTGAATAGACCAGACAACATTATTCCAATTTTGTTATGATCAAATATTTTTAAGTTGTGAATTTCATCTCTTTAGCTGATGGAGAGAGACCCAGTGTGCTCTTCTGCTGCTGTAGTTCATATTTAGCTTAAGAGATTATATTCTGTGCACCTTGCTTGTGACAAACGGTTATTCTTTGATATACCTCCAGACTGCACATATGTGTGTTGTGCCACACAGTAGCATATTTGACATTCCCCAACATATAGCTCTAACTTAAAGCGCAGTCTTTCCTCAGGCACGCACTTTCCATACTTCCATCCACCCCTCTCTTGAAAATAAGTTCGAGATTCTACAATCACAAGGTCATGGTGACATCACAAAATGCCACTAATCAATCTAGCATTTTGGCTTTTTTTATTAAGTTTCTCTTTTTAAAGTGTTTATTCGTGTTCTTTATGATGACAGCACCCTGGATTTTAGAAAAGTTGAAGGCAAAATATTGCAAACCAAAGCACGTGTCTGTCTATGACAGGAGATTACAAAGTGTCAGGCAGAGACAGCCTGGTCTTCTTGGTCGACGCTTCAAAGGAAATGTTCGTCAAAGGCGAAGATGGACAACCCTCTAACTTTGACATGACCATGCAGGTAAGAACTTCAGCTTTTTTTCATCCTGTTGATATTCTGTTACTTCTGTATTCCCTTAAAACAACCAAAAACTCACATCTTTATGTGTTTTCAGTGAAACATTCTTGAAATCTTTTCAAATATTCAAGTTGCTGAGAAGAATTCATCCGCATCTCGTGTTGCCGTAGGTCGTGCGGAGCGTGTACACCAGTAAGATCATCAGCAGCCACCGGGACCTGGTGGCTCTGGTGTTTTACGGCACAGAGCAGAGCAAGAACCAGAGGAACTCATTCAAACACGTTTACGTGTACCACGATCTCGACGAACCAGGTCAGAGGTCGCACGGCGACGAAAAGGGGAAAGTTACAGCGTGAGACGTTAAACCTGTGCCCCTTCAGGTGCGGAGCGGGTTCAGGACGTGAATGCTCTGCGGGGCGAGAAAGGCGCGCAGCTGGCGGCGCAGACCCTGGGGAGCGGGGAGACGTCTCTGGGCGACGCCCTGTGGTGCTGCGCCAACCTGTACAGCGACATCAAGCTGCGGCTCTCGCACAAACGCCTCATGATCTTCACCTGCAGGGACGATCCACACGGGGGCGACAGCACCAGGGACCGACAGGCCCGCACCAAAGCCAGTGACCTGAAGGAGACCGGTCAGTTTGGAGAAAAAGCTGCCTGTGTTTATATGGTTAGAAAAATGTCTTCTGTCAAGAAATTACATTAGGTTGCTGACTTCCTTTAAAGGAACTATTCACATATCCATCAAATTGATGCCTAACTTTTATTTTATGTTCCTTGGTTTACTTGTTTACTTACAGGTATAAATCCCAAATAGCTTTGTTGTATCAGATATTGCCTTTGACTTAGCCATGGATTTTCCATTTCTCAACTTGAATTTTCATGTGTATTTTGACTTATTGTCACATTTTCCTCCAACGATCCCCTGGTAGAATTCATGGTGGATTCAAATTTACAGTATCTAGGTGTCTAAATATGCTAGGAAAACCCCCATAAGAACGTGCAGCTGGTAAATCAAAGCTGTTTTCTAAGTTCACAGCAGCATCTGACACACAAACAGTTTACAGTTTCTTGTTTGATCAGCCTGTCTGATCCGACCCGACTCCTCCGGGTGTTCTCAGGTGTTCTCATCGATTTAATGCACCTGATAAAACCGGGCGGCTTCGACGTGTCGCTCTTCTTCCGGGACATCGTGAGCCCGCCCGAGGACGACAGCGAGCTCGGCCTGCAGCTGGAGCCGTGCGACAAACTGGAGGACCTTCAGAAACGGGTCCGAGCCAGAGAGACCAAAAAGAGAGCCTTGGCCAGGTGACAGGAAAAAAAAAAGAAGTTTTTTTTTCTGTTTCTACACAGAAAAAACATCTGTCTCCATTTTGCCCTTTACTTGTACTAGATCAAATAGTAGCAGACTGGCAACTGTGTAGTATTAGTACAAATAGGACATAGACAGAACATAAGCTGCACTTCAAACCAGATATTTACATACACTGATGACTTTTCGTCATTATTCATTAAGCCAAAACTGTACAAAAAATTATATTAAAAAAAAAAGAAGGTAAAAACAACAAACAACAATTTTTTCTGTAAACCCAAAACTCTCAAGCGGCGTTCACACCCTGCCCGTCCCTGTGCTGTGTTGTTCAGGTTAAGCTTGACTCTTGGTGAGGGTCTAAACGTAGCGGTGGGTGTGTACGCAACTGCGGTGTCGGCTCGGAAACCCGCCTCCGTCAGACTGTACCGGGAAACCAACGAACCGGTGCGCAGCAAAACCCGCACCTTCCACACTCAGACCGGCAGTCTGCTGCTGCCCAGCGAGATAAAGAAGGCCCAGGTATGTGGCAGCTGGGTTTAAATATGAATGAACTTCTTTAAATGGAATTATTAGCATTGTTTAGCTGTAATGCTTAGGACCATTTCTGAAAGCCTGATGGGCTTTATATGGGCCAAAGCCCGGTCCCAAAAAATACGTTGTTCTTTACTTCACATGTTGTGTGCATTAGTAACATTTTCGGGCTATTTGTAATTTAGAATAATAATAAAAGAAACAAAGCTATGGCAGAAAGTAACATTTTATTTCAGCTCAAAGAAAATCCGATGTAAATAATTATTTTATTTTAGGTGTAAAGATGCAGTTAGTCAACGTGGGGCGTGGCGCTGCTCACCGCCTCGTCACCACTGTATCGAACTCAGCTCAGGTGGCATAGTGGCATGCTATGTATCTTTAATTGTGTTCTAAAAACAAAAGTTCTACAACTCACCCTAAAGAATCTGAGAAACGTTACTGCAGACATCAATTCCTTCAGATGTTTTCTTCCCCTCGGCATCTTCATCTTCTTTTAAACCACTTAAATACAATCCTTTGGTAAGCTAAATGCACGCTTCGCACTTTGAGCTCACATCACGGTAAATGACGACCACTAGGGGGCGTCAGCTGACCACAGTTTGGGAGAGACAGGTTGAGAGGTATGGCGTGAGTTAAGTTTTGGTTAAGGGTTCGGGTAAATGTCTGGGTTAGACATAAATGCAGTTATTAAAATGAATGGACAGGGTAAAATACGGGTAAAAATACTGACTTGTGTGTGTTGTAGGTGTACGGTAGGAAACAAATAGTGATGGAGAAGGATGAAGTGGATGCCATTAAGAAGTTTCACGACCCGGGACTGTTTCTGATCGGATTTAAGCCAATGGAAAAACTCAAACTGCATCATCACATCCGACCTTCTGTCTTCATCTACCCTGAGGAGGGCGAAGTGAAAGGTAGAACTGTGGATCTGTTCTGATATTTTACGTAGTTTAAAAGCTCCTCTTATCTTCTGTCTGCATTTAAGGGAGTAGACTTGACTCCTCAGACTAGCCAGCAGCAAACACATAGATACTTGATTGTGTTTTAAAATGCCACTATGTGTCTTGAATATACATAACACTGCCCCTTTAAAACTGTTTTGTTTTCTTTTTTTGCGTGTTTGTTGTTGTTTTGCTGCTCCAGGAAGTGCCTGTCTGTTCTCGGCCCTGTTGAAGAAGTGCATCGAGAGAAACGTCTTTGCTCTGTGTCGCTCCGTCTTCCGCCGAAACTACCCACCCAGATTTGTTGCCTTGGTGCCTCAGACGGAAGAAGTCGACGAAGGGAAGGTCCAGATCACACCTCCAGGTCAACAACCGTTGGCATTCTCGTATTTGCTGTGAATCTTGGTGGTTTTAGCATCGCAAGAACCCAAAAGATTAAACCTAGATCAGGAAATTGAAGTAATAAATGGAGTTTCTGATAGTGTTCATATTATGGTTTTTTTTTTTTCCTACGATGGATGTATGTCGACCTGCTCTCTGCTCCCTTCATCAGGTTTCAATGTCATCTACCTGCCGTATGCCGACGACCTGCGAACTCTCGATCCTCCTAGATGTCCGCCGGCCTCACAAACACAGGTTAACAAGATGAAGGAGATCATCCAGAAGCTCCGCTTCAAGTACAGGTCAGTTTATGAAGACGCAGATTTTAGAAAAATCCTCACATGTAAAATATATTTCTTACACTTCTGCTGTTAGCAAGCAGTTTTGCCAGATTCTAGTTTTCTCCCAGAACATTTGAGAAGCTTGGAGTATACAGAGGGAGGGAGCTGCCGGTAATCATGTCACCAGTGTGTTTTTTTTTGTTTGTTTGTTTGTTTGTTTGTTTTGCTGTTTTGAGTTTCAGAAGTCCATAATTTTCAAATTTTGTGCCTCCAAAATTTCTACGTTTTTTTTTTTTTTTTTTTTCTTTTTAATTTATTTTTATTGATTGCACTTTTTTCAGGGGGGAATTCATTTATATTAATTTATTTTGGTCTGTTTGCAGTGCCCTGGACATGCCGTTGTATAGATATGATGACATCACATTATACTTCCTTTCTTTATTCTATTTACTGTAGTCCTCTACATAAGCTGCTTCCTTCCTCCTCCATGTCATGCAGGAGTGATGCGTTCGAGAACCCAGTCCTGCAGCAGCACTTCAGGAACCTGGAAGCCCTGGCTCTGGACATGTTGGCTCCAGAGGACATCGAGGATCTCATCAGTAAGAAGCCGACTACTTTACTTTCTGTTCCCCACATTCAGTTCTTCTATCTCAACTCTCTAACCTTCTTTCTTCTTCATGTGTTTTTTTTTTCTTTCTTTTTTCTTTTCCCACACCTCAGTGCCTAAAGTGGACCAGATTGACCAGCGGCTCGGCCCTCTGGTGGACGAGTTTAAGGATCTGGTCTACCCTGCCGGGTACAACCCAGAGACCAAACCAGCTCCCAAACGGAAAACGGGTTAGACCCTCCATTCGGTTTCCGCCACCGTACTTCAGATCAGACGCCGTTTCCAGCCTGATCGTGTCTTTCTCTCTGCGTGCAGCCGACGGCGGAGCCGGGGCCGAGAAGAAGCCCAAAGTGGGGGCAACGGCGGATGAGCTGAAGGCCCACATGCAGAACGGCACTCTGGGAAAGCTGACTGTGACGGTGCTGAAGGAGGCCTGCAAGCAGTTTGGGATCAAAACCACCGGGACCAAGAAGCAGGATCTGATAGACGCTCTGAGCGAGCGACTGGGTTCATGAGGACGCTATCAGACGCTTTCAGATGTTCAGGGAGGTTGTTTTTTTTTTATGCGCTGGATTAGAGAAGTAGTGAAAGTTAAGTGGAAGAATAAGCTGAACGTCTTCACTTGTATTGTAAAAATCCCAGATCTTCTTTTCCAGGCGGAACCACTGACGCACGCCTGTAATTAAAAAGACAACTAGTGATGATTATTGATAACGTGTTGCATTAAAACGTTTCTTTATAAAAGCGACTCTTATTTTTTGTATTATTTCAAACTGAAAGAGATCGTAGGTCTCAGGCAGCATTTCCAGTTCTGCCAGAAAAGAAGGCGCGACACACCTGGAGGCGTTCTGGCATCTCCATTCAGATTAATAATTCAGAAGCGCTGATCGTGTTGAGGGAGCGTCTCCGCGCTCAGCAGGAAGGAAACATCCAGCGTGTGAGCTGTGTCAGAACCAGACGACGTTCCTCAGGAAGGTTTACTCCAACACACATACACATACACACACAAGGTAACGACTCTTCAGATCCCTTTTACTGTTCAGAAAGGCAAACATGGACTTTGTGCTTGGTTGATCTTTGCTTATTGAAACCATGCGTTTCTGGATTGTTGCTTCAAAATAAAGGTGTGAGGTTTGTGATGTGTGTTTGTGCTGTTTTTGTAAAGACTGATGCTGAAATGGAGTGTCAGTGTGAGAACAACGCCGAGGCTGCCCCTGCTGGTAGGAAACTTTAAAGTTTACAAGAAAAAAAAAAGCTATTATTTAAACATGTCACAGTGTAGAAATTGACTTTACCTCAGAAGGCCTTGCATATAAAAGATGCTGCAATCGGTCTAATTATGGAATGCTGTGTGACTCGTGATACATGTGAAGACACACACACACACACACACACACACACCTCTACATAATAAGTGGGAAATAGCAGTGCTGTAGTAATAACCCTTCTTTATTTGGTGTAGGCTGGTTCATGGGAGGCAGCAACGTCCAGATGGGAGGCTTCGCTGTGGTGGGCTACCTTCTCTACAGATTTTCACAAAGTCAGTCGCCACGACGACCTCGCATATTCACAATCTTATTTTAAACAAACAAACAAAGAATACTCAAAGAGTAGCTGCGTTGTTCAGCTAATGTGTCTTGCTGAAGTCTGGAGCTTGGACACAAATTTAAATCACATCAAGAGGTTATGACACGACCTTACACATACTGAATGTGGTTACAAATCATGCAAAGAGTGAAACAAAAGATTTAGTAGATGTTTAAAGTTTTAATTTAATTAATTAATTTGCCTGTTATGGCCTTTGCCATCAAATGTATCATTTCCTTTATCAGATACCTTAAAATCCCACTAAAATACATAGAAGTTTGTGATTGTAACGTCACCAAATGTGACAAAACTTCAGACACTTTTAAATACTGGCACAATTCCCCTTATTTTCTATTTCATGATACAAGGATTGATAATATATTATAATAAAGGACTAAGGTGAGTATTATATGGAATTCTTTGACGGTGTGAGTAATTTTTATCCAGATGTTTTAAGCCGTTTGGTTTTCCTGCAGCTCTCCCAGCGCTGATCCGTTGGCCGATCCGTTTCTTCTGCTACATAACCGGTGAGTTTTTGTTATTTGTTTTTCCCTCTGACATCTTGACGAAGTTTGGCCGGAACCAAAATCACAAGGCAAACATTTTGTTGGTCCTGCCTCAGGTCTGTCAGCTCTTTGGGGCTGGGTGAGCCGCCTGGTCGGAACCTTCCGCGGTACGAACTATAAGTCTTATTCCCAGTGACGAGCTTCCATACGAGAAGTTAAAGCAGCCTAAATAAAACGCTTTTACTTTTCTCCTTTTTGTCTCAGGAATCAAGAACCTGTTGAAATGGGTTTCTCGGGTTTGGCGGTTTCTAGTCGGTGAGCTCCTCTTCCTCTTCTGTAGGGTGATATTTCAGTGTTTCATAAATTCAAGTCAAAATGAACTAGCAGCTATTCCAGCAACATAAACACAAAAGACTGTAATTACAACTTAGACTAACGTCTTAATTTGATGTGTCTTCAGCATTTTCCTCCAAACTCAAGTGGATGGTTCCCATCATCAGAGCCATCACAGGTCATTATACTCTTCTTTATTGTTTTAAATTGTGTGGTAATTTCCCAAGGGTTCTCCTTACCTCCGATAATCCTCCTCATTTAGGGGGAAACACGCACTTATATTTTGAAAAGTAAATCTACTTTAATGTTTTTACAAAGGTATTTAAATTTCCGACAACGCGTTGCCAATTTACTGACAAAAACAGAATGTGTCGTTCCAAAATAGCAAACTTTGTAAGAATACTATTCAGTCTTCCAACTGGATTGACAGTAATTACTTCCATCATTGCAAATATATAAACTAAGAAAATGTTTTACGTCAGTGAGTGTATTTGCAATCGCACCTCCAGCCCTTTTATTTCCTGAAAAGCTCTAATTATAGGGTCTACTAACAGTGGTGGCTCTTGCATGAATGTGACCCTGGGTGAGCTCTTCCATCTGCCCCCGACACCCCAACAACTTTCCAACAACATTGTTTAAGCATTTACACTAAAACTTCTCACGTCTACAGGATCGTCTGATGATGGACCACAGATCAGTGGCACTTCAAGGGAGTCAGATTTGAGGTTGATCTTCCTGGGGCCAAACGTAGCGGACCGAAACATCATAGCAGACGATTTGTTAGCAATAGGCAGCAACAAGACGAGACCATTCAGCAACGTGGTGAAGAAGGGCATCAAGCAGAGCACGGTGCTGGACGGCAGAGAGATTACAGTAATCAACACCCCCGATGTTTTAGGGTCGTCAATGGGGAATGCAAGCCGCGCCAGGGAGGCCCTAAGGAGCCTTCAGCTCACTAGTCCCGGCCCGCATGCCTTTCTGCTGGTTATCAAGGCTCAAAGCTCCGGCGAGTCGGTTGGCCAGGACCTCACCCGAGCCGTTCAAGGCGCCCTTGAACTGTTTGGAGAGGGAGTCACGGGATACATTATCCCGGTGATCTCTTATGTGGACGGCAGACAAAGCTTCACCATGGATGAGCTGCTGGAGGGGCTGGAAAAGGCCTGCTCTATCTGTGGTCAGAGTCCAGAGCTTGTGGACAGCAGCGCATACGTTCCACCTACAGGAAAGTATTCAAGTCGAAGGTCTAAAGACTGCGCTTACAGAGATCTGGTTGAGCGTGTGTTAGATGTAAAGGAGAACAGGGGCCATTTTGTCCATGAGGTGTACAAGAGGGAGGTCGAGCTGAGGGAGAAGCTGCTGGATGACATGTCCTCCGCACTGGCTCAACAACTGGGCCACAGGTAGATAGGGGAACTACACGGCGAGAGGTGTTGGAGCGTTTGTTAGCCTTGGCTAAAGAAAATTTTAAAAACATATATATATGTATATTTCCATTTGCCCTGTGGTTTTGTCAGTATCTGTGTTTCCATCGAAAATGTGTGTAAAACTTTGTCAATGTTCTGATAATGTCGAAAAAACACATTTGTGATAGTGGTGTTTGCATGAAATAACAAATGCTGTTATAAACCATGGAAATAAGTTTGTACACACAATAAGTTATTAAAAATCATCCTCCAACTACCTGTCGTCTTCTTCTTTGTGGTTTGGGCCTGTGGTAACATCCGGTTGTTGATCATGTGACTCCAGTGACTCCAGAAAAATGTCTTCATTTCCATCGCGCCAAAACTTTTTATCGAAAAACTATATATTTATTAATTGCAGCATTTCCTATAAAGCTGCAGGATGTAATTTTTATAAGGTGTTTCTTTCAGCTAATATGGCGTCTGTAAAAATGCCCCACTCCCAATCAGAACTAACCAATCAAAGCGAGGAGGTGGGTCCTGGCACAAGATTAGTAAACATACTTTTTCTATTTAGAAAAAGAATCAGTGCTTTCCTGGTTTTAGAATTAGAGAAGCAAAAAATATATAATATATTGACTGGTCAAACCAGGATTAAATAATTATTCTAGTGATTATTGTTGCATCCGACCACAGTTTGTTATTAAAAAGCATTGTGTGAAAAGGGGCTTCCTAGTTTTAAGTTCTCAAAATAATCAATACAACTTGCTAACCCATACCTGGATTCATATTAACTGCAGAGGCCAAAGAGGTACACCACAGGTAAAATATAAACTGCTTATATCCTTTTAACAGATGCCCAATAAAAAAAATCCTTTGAGGTTTGATAGGTTGTGGAGGCAGAAAAAGATTCGCCCAGGGCGCCAAAAATGGAACATCCGCCACTGTGCCTGTGGTATTAAAACATTTCTTACCTGTATAATTTTAATTTTAATCACCGTAAACAGAACCCAGGGTGTGCCTCCTCACAGTCGAGGCTTAAAGTGGAACATTTTAAGGGTTTTATTCTCAGGGGAGGAACTGCTCCTGTGCTTTCTGACGCAGCCAGGGAAACGCTACTGCGCATGCGCGTTATCTTCACGGACGGAGAAACAGACCTCACAACAGGAAAAAAAAGTGTTAAAGACAAAGGACCGGACAGCCTTTAGGGAAAGCAAAAACCAGCTCAGTTAGTTTCCTAGACCGTTTTGTAGAGGTTCGACTGTCTCACCACCGGTCGGAACCGGACGGGTAAGTGTTCGTTGTGAAATAATGAAGTTAGAGGAAGGCGTTGTGTTTGTGTTGGCTGTAGAGACGGAGTTACGTAGAAAACATCCACAGGACTAACGGCGAAAAAAAAAAACTGCTGCCAACATGGATTCAATACTACAGTACGAGTGTGTTTTTAGTGTCTAAGAGCAGCTGTCCTTGGTTAGTGTGAGCGTTTGCTTTCTTATTGCTGTGACCTGTGTTTGGCTGCTGTCACATTTAGCTAGTTCTCTCTGGACAGCTTGTTTCCTCTATTCAGAACTAGCTGCTGGAGATACTTACTTTCTGCCTATTTTGAAGTCCGCTGGTCGAAAAAAAGAGTAAAGCCTATTATTGTTGTATTTTAACCATCTGCATACACCTTAAATAGATTCGGCATAGCTTTAAAGAACATTGTAGCTGATAATAAGTTGTTCCCACTTTCTTTGTTTTTAACATTTTAGCAGTTGTGCATTGCTGTGAAAAAATGTATTTGCCCCCTACAAATTTCTTCTCTTTAGCTTTATATCTCACCTAAATGTTTCAGATCATTAAAGATATATAAATATTTGCCAAATATAACAAGCAGTACATATATTATAGGGAAAAAAGCTGTCCAAGCTAACATGGCCCTACATGGGGAAAAAAACGACCCTTTTGGGTGACGACAGCTCTGATACAAATTCAATTCAATTAAAAGTTATTTCAAAAAATTTCCAAAAGGAAATGAAATGTTGCAATCATATGATCAAAGCATCTTCAAAGAGCGGTTGTGGACAGTGATGCTGTGAGCAGGAAGAATCTGCTGTAGCAGTCTGTCTCGCAACAAATTTGAAGAGACCTCTGACTGAAGTCTGTTGGTCTTGTGACCATCATGACATGCTGACAGCAAAGACAATCTTGTACAAAAATATGTCCTGGATGACATCATTAGTCTGAACCTTATTAAATTATAGCATAACTTAAAAAGTGATTGTGTTTTTTCTGGTTGTCTTTGGGATGCACTTACAGATCGGTCCAGATTTCCTTAATTTTCTGTGATCAGCTTGTACTTGCATGTGAAACCGATCTTATCTACTTGGACAAATATCTGAAATTCAGTAGCTGCCCCCATTTTGCTCAGACGTGAGAGTCTCTCCACTTTTGCTGATGTATCAACTCTGTCGCTGTGCTTAGCAACTTTTCAGACAAAAAAAAAAAGTCGACTTTTTAAAGGTCAGTAATGGGACAAAAAAACTGCAATCGGTGCACCCCTAAAAATGTGCTTAAGGGTGACAGAAAAGGAAAAAAGAGATTAGATCAGAATCAATGTAGCTCAACAAAGCGGAATACTTCAAATTGCGTTCAGTATTCTAAACTGGTCGTAACATCTGTTTCCAGAGCAACGTGAGAGAAGCTTCATGTTCAGCTTTCTGGTGATGGAAAGTCCTGCAAAACGGCACGTCTGCTGACTGGAGGGACACAACGGTCAACGCACACAAACACTCACAGGATGGAGGAAGTGGAAACACACAAGAGAGGGATGACAACTTGATTTATGATTTTTATCGGAGGATCCCATTTTCCTCATACTTTTTATTTTTCCACCCCTGTCTAAATTCTGTCCTGAATTCTACTTTCTACGTCCTCTCCAGTTGAGAGAGGTGGTGTTTATTTACCTTCCACCTTCCTCTGAGAGCCTACATAGCAACACACAGACTCCTCTCTTCCCGGAGGTCGAGGGGGCTGCCATGGGAACGGCTGTCCTGCCTTCAATGTAGCATCCTGAGGGCAGTAGTGGTGGAGCTGGAGGAGGAGGACGTGGCGGTGGTGGTGGCGGCGGCGGTGGTGAACGTCCACGGATGGGCAGTACTCCGTATCCAGCCAGCGAGTGGAAGGAGAAGGGCCGAGGCGGACTGCAGGAGCTGGGCTGCATGCCCTGGAAGGTCAGCAAGCAGAAAGCTGCCGGAGGAGGGGGGGAAGCGGTTTCAGGAGCAGCGGAGAGGAGGAGCAAGGATCCGAGGGACGGTCAGCTGCAGCAGGATCTCTCGTCGTCGTCGTCCTCCCTCTCCCCGCCGGCTCCCCAGCAGACTTCTCCGACAACTCCGGCCATATATCACGAGAAGCAGCGGAGGGAGCTGTGTGCATTGCATGCGCTCAACAACGTCTTCCAGGATGGGACAGCCTTTAGTCGGGACACCCTGCAGGAGATATACCAAAGGTGAGAGAGCTGGGTTACTAAAATGCACCAAGAATCACCTTTGTCTTGCAAAAGTGTTTATACTTCTTGAACTTTTCCACCTTTCGTCTCTGGATTTGATGAGGTACACCCACACAAAGTAGCATGTAATTGTGAGGTGAAAGGAAAATGATACATGATTTTAGAAATTATGCTCACAACAAAAAGAATGTGGGTGACGAAAGTGTGGGATGCAATTGTATCCAGCCCCACTGAGTTTGCAGCTTTAATTGCTCTCTGCAATTAAAGCTGCAAAATTTTGAGGTATAGCTGAATGCATTGAATATTTCAGCAAAATCTTTAACATGTGGATACAAGAACCCTACTTGGCACAGGCGTTCCCATGGTCTTGCTATGTATTTTTAAAAAAAAGAGAAAAAAAGTTAGCCACTGAAAAATTGATGGTGGCCATTTATTCAAAACTGCTAAACACAGAAAGATATTTGAAGAAACTAAACAAAACCGCTAAACAAATAAAAACATTAGCGGAAGTCGATGCTAAACCACTAAGCAAATAAAAATATGCTAATGCTAAACAAATGAAGATATAAGGAGAAGCTAACGCTAACCTGCTAAAGACATAACATTAGCAGACGTTATTACTAAACATATAAAAGTATTAGCCAAAGCTAATGCTGAACTGCTAAACAAATGAAAATATAAAAATATACACTGAACTGATGTAGAAATGAAAACATTAGCGGAAGCTAATACTAAACCACTAAACAATTAAAAAAATTTGCAGGAGCTAACAAGAACCATTAAGATGACTGTCAGCCCAGTCTTCTTGTCCTTCCTTGACGACTGGTGTTAGACTAACAGCAGAAACCTCAGCTTCAGTTTTGGCATCAGATTTTGCAGCCTGTTATTAGTGAGTTTTGTGATTAGGATGACCATCGTTGAAAACAAATGATGTGAGATAGAGTTCATCCAAGTCATGAAAATGGGTAACATTTTATGCAAATAACTGGTTTAAAAGGCAGAAAAATGGCAGCCATGGCCGTCATCCTGAAATCTAAGTGGCTGCAATCGGTGCACCGATATCGGTATGACAAACGTGCATCCTGAGGGTTGAGCAAACAAAGTTTTATGCTTGTATCCACACTTGACAGATGCTTACCTGTTCTTCTTTGGGTTAAAACAGTGAGAATCAGTGTTCTAAGGTTTACACTGATTCTCAGTTGGTTATATTTCTGGTATTTGACTGGCCATTCTTACAAAGGATTTTTTTCATATCTTGTCATATCTTGTGAGCATATCATATCTAGAGCAGGGCTTTGCAACCTTTACAACCTGAAGAGCCGCTGTGGACTCACGACAGCCAAATGAAACTGATTTAGAGTCTTGGTTTTGCTCTTCAATAAGTCATGTTAAAGGTGTAAAAAGGGCTGTGTTCAAATGCACATTACACTTTACACACTTATAATTAGCAAAAATTAGAAAGCCATGTCTTCTTAGTTAGGCACAACTTTGTGTTGATGACATAAAATCCCAATAGAAACCTTTGATGTTAGCAAGTAAACATGACAGACTGTGGTTGATTTCTCGTTTTCAACACGTTGCAGGCTAAGTCCCAGCACTATGGTGACGCCTCACAAAAAGAGCATGCTGGGAAACGGGAACTATGATGTGAATGTCATCATGGCGGCATTGCAGACCCGAGGGTTTGAGGCAGTCTGGTGGGATAAAAGAAGGTACGTATGTAATTTAAATCCAAGTCCAAATGTACAAAACACTGCAGATTCCAAATATGCAATTATTTATCAAACGACGACAAAGCCACAATGGTATGAACAGTCACAGACACTTTGTGCTTTCAATTTAGCCATTTCTAAAGTTTGTCAGTGTCATGTTTCTCTGGGAATAGTTGGACATTAGCTCTGACACAGTCCAGGTTTGCATACCAGCTTGTCGTTGAAACAAGTCGTGTGAGGAATGGATATGCAGGGTTTGTTTCCAGGCTGTAGTATGTTGGATGAGCCACTTGCTGGCTGTGTGTGAAGACCCAAACACTGTCAGAATATCGGCTTATTAATCTCAGACTTGGTTTCTCTGCTCAGGTCAGAACTGATCAGGTGACATGGGACTTTGTGGACTTGAACCCAGACGCACTAAGTGGAAAGTGTTGCAAAACACACCAGGGGGCTCTTGTTGTCCAGTCGAAATTATAGGATTTATAAGTACAGTGTCTAAGTTTTATTGCCACAGATGCAAAAGAAATTACAAAAAAAATTCACAGATATATCAATTGATAAATGGTTGAATAACTTGTGTTAAGATTTTTATGCTTCTCACTTGGTTTTTGCTCAGCACAGTAATCTAAAACAATACTTTCAATTCATTTATTTGGGCCAGTACACCACAAATGTTTTTGTCCTTCTGAATATTGATTTTAACAGTATATATAAATATGTATTTTTCTCCATTAAGAGGGTGAAAGTCCTGTCTCAGAGGACTTGTTTCACAAATGATTAATCGTTTCACAAATGATTAATTGTTTCATAAAGAGAGTTCCTCACATTGGAAAGGAAGGTTATTTTTCTTTTAACTTTAATTTTTTTTCTTGCTCCTGATCTGCTTTTTTTGACCTATAGCTAAGCTGAAGAAACAATTATTTTAGTAAAGCTATAGCCAAAAGAAAAACTTTTAACATCAGCATGCGAAAAACTCAATCCTTTCTGCTTGACTTGGTATCAGGACCGTGTACAACTGATCTGTTGATTATTTTTGGATTAACTAGTTGGTAAAGATGACATTTTGTACAGAATGTGAACCAGGTGAAATCAAAACACCCACTTGAAAAGTTCTGGGTAGGACAGATTAACAGACAAATGCATATCTTTTTATCTTAAATGCAAAATATTTAATATTTTTTGTGAATTACTGCTCTGACTGTGTTGTCTTTACAGCAAATTGCCTCTTTTTGAGTCTGCATACGATTTATCGATTACTAAAACGGTTGACGATTATTTCAATAACTCATCTGATTAATCGTTTCAGCCCTGTTGTGATTCTACTTCTGAATAATATAAAACAACTACCAGAATGAATCTTTAGGAACTCTAAGAATTACACATAGTTATTTTTGGGGTAAAATATCCAAAGAGGCCAGTTGTGTTGGTTGAAGGTTCACTTTCTGAGCTGCTGGCGAAACACCAGTTTCGTGTTTCCGTTCGAATTATAAATATCCTGCAGCACCAAACCAAATAAATCTAACTGGTTTGTTGAAAATAAGGCAAACATTGACATGAATAATAAAATAGTCAAGCCCCCAAAAATTCACAAGCTATAAATATGTGTTGTGCCACACATGATGATTTTCTAGTCTCTCCAGTAACTCCAGTTTGTTTTGAACACACCTGTAATCATCACAGCAGGATGTGGATGCATTTATCAAATGTATTGTTTCTTGGATTGACATCACTGTCTAAAACTAGACCAACAAAAACCTTTATCTCTGTTTGAGTCCTAGTTTAGATCCAGTGGTGAAACTGCATCTCTCTGTAATTGAGATTTTTTTTTGTGTATTTGTAGTGCATGTTCCGCTGTTGTCTTAGTTTATTTCCCAGAATGATCCTTGGGGGGGTTGGGCAGAGGCCGCAGAGCCAAAACATAAACACTTTTACTCTGGTCCACATGTTTGGTTGATTTTTTTTTTCTTTTTTTTCCCCTCATATTTGTTTCTAATCTTGACTCTTGAGGACAGGAAACTTCTCAACCAACTCGAACATCTGCATTCTTCACTAAAATCCTAAATGTAAACAGGAGGTCTGCTCTTCAGAGGCTCTGCTTCCTCTGCTGAAACTACATCAGCTTAACAGCCGCGTCTTCAAAGATCCATCAGTTTGCCTTTTTTTTATTATCAGTATTTGTGCTTTCTTAATTATCGGTCTCACAGGACTGCTAACGGAATCAGGAGTCTCTGCCTTTTTCTGTGAAAATGAGTTTCTGTCTTTCTAGCCTGTGCTGAAACAGGAACTTAATCAATTGACAACATAGACACGACTCTCTTTCTGCTACTTTTTTTATGCAGCACAAAGCTTGTTTGCACATTTGTTTGCGCACCACTAAAAATCTTTGAAGAGGATTTTGAACATTGGGAAGAATCCAAAAATTGATATGTTTACTGAATGCTCTGTTCCCGCTGAGCTCAGCACATTGATTTGCAGCAGCTTACAAAAATATTCAAAGCCTTGTGAAATTTTCCATATTTTGTCACATTCCCACCGCAAGCATAAATATATTTATTTGGAATTTAATGTGAAAGACCAACACAAAGTGATGTACAATTTTGAAGTAGAAAGAAAATTCTACACCATTCAAAAAGTTTCTGTGGTGTGCAAAAGTATTTAGCCGCACTGAGTCGATACTTTGTGGAACCATCTGTTGCTGAGTTTGAAATGAAGATTTAATTCATTTAATTTTAGTTTTCTGGGGCTGCACAGTGGTGCAGTTGGTAGAGCTGTTGCCTTGCAGCAAGAAGGTTCTGGGTTCGATTCCCGGCCCCAGTCTTTTTTGCATGGAGTTTGCATGTTCTCCCTGTGCATGCGTGGGTTTTCTCCGGGTACTCTGGTTTCCTTCCACAGTCCAAAGACATGACTGTCAGGTAAATTGGCCTCTCCAAATTGTCCCTAGGTGTGAGTGTGTGTGTGCATGGTTGTTTGTCTCTGTGTTGCCCTGCGACAGATTGGCGACCTGTCCAGGGTGTACCCCGCCTCTCGCCCAGAACGATAGCTGGAGATAGGCACCAGCAACCCTCCTGACCCCACTGAGGGACAAGGGTGTAAAGAAAATGGATGGATGGATGAATTTTAGTTTTCAAAGTAATTTAAAGCGGGTCATAACGTTTTTTTTGCTTGTTGAGTTAAATGTTAACCGATTAAAAGCCAATTGTGGTACTTTGTGAAAATAGCCCTTAAGATAAAAAGACAGGATTTGAATTCCTAACTTGCATTATAAGTGGACTAGATGGTATACTTTTTAAATCAGAAAACATCATCTTAATCATCAGAGCCTCAACTTGGAGACAAGTGAAAGACGAGACTCGAGGCGAAAGATTGACTTGGACTGGAGGCAAGAAACTTAAAATCTGACTTAGACTTGGACTGGAAAAATGATCTTTGGCCAGAGTTAAAATCTCGGATTTCATTAAAAAACCTTTTAAGTTGTAAAATCTTTGCGACGGGAAATGTCATAATGTTTTAAACTTCAAGAAGATTTCCAATGTGTGCAATATGATATTGTTGTACAGAATTACAAATGACTTCGTCAAGTATGACACCACAGCATAGCATCCAAATGGTATGTTGTCCATTGTGTTTTATGATGTTCTTTGCTTAAATAGCTTTTTTTTTTCTTCCCCCAGGGATGTTGGCAGCATTGAGCTGTCCAACGTGGAGGGCTTTATCCTCAACGTGCCGTCCAACCTGCGCTGGGGGCCCCTCCGGCTGCCACTTAAACGCCAGCACTGGATTGGAGTCAGGGAGGTGGGAGGTGTCTACTACAACCTGGATTCTAAGCTACGCAACCCTCAGCCTATTGGCAGTCCTGATGAGCTCAGGTGAGAGGCAAGGTGTTCTGAGAATGTGTTCAGAACAACATCCCACCACGTGGATCATCCTGCTCAGCCATTGTAATTATTATGATCATAATGTCATATTTGAAATAAAAATGTACAAAGCATATTAATAGATTGAATCATTTTAGCAATACAAAAGTAACATATTTTCCTGAAAGGAAGAGGAATCTCCTGTGTGTCCCTCTCTCAGACAAGCAGGAAAAACCCTGGAATTATTTTTACTGTTGTAGACAGAAAACGTAACTAAATATTATTTTACTTTTACTCTCTCTGCACATTTTTACTTAGCCTCTTGAAATCTTGATGCTCATTTATTTATTTTTATCATTCTCGCAAGTGACTGTTTTGTTTCCTTCATCACAAACTCAGGAAGTTTCTCCGTCAGCAGTTACGAGGGAAGAACTGTGAACTCCTGCTGGTTGTCTCAGAAGAGGTGGAGGTCCACCAAACATGGCGCTCCGACAGCTGAGGGTTCAACCAGCCAATCGCATCAGCCAAACGGGCCTGTCGCAGGACGAACTGGAGACGAAGTAGCGTTGTGCACCGCCAATTGCATCGATGCACTCTTGCAGTTGTAATTCCTCCCCACCCAGCCTGTTTTTTCTTCTTCTTCTTCTTTTGGGTTTTGTTTACACGGTCATTGCTGATCACTTAGCTGATCCGAGACACAAAGTAATGAAGGAGGCAAACACTTTATAGAGCGAATCAAAGAATCACAGCTGAGACTATTCTGTTCCTTTTTTATATTTCGATGCTTATTTTTTCTGTCTTGCCCTTTTCATTTTCCCAAATTTCTAAAGTTGTGAGAATTTTGGACCTAAGGAAAATGCAGATTTTTATGTTTATTCTTTTTTCCTCCTCTTTTTTTAATGTTTTATTTTACTCCATATTTTCCCATCTTTCTCACCAAAGTGCACCCTCACCTCTTTTTCCCTCATCTCCATCTCATCGAATCCCAGCGCAGAGAGAGAGGTTTTACCACATCGCCAACTGTGTGTGTTTCAGCAATTCCCTACACTTGTGGCACCGACTCACCCTTTACTGTAGAATCTTTGTCAATGCAACACTTTTTATATTATGACAACAAAGCAATGCAACACTCAGGCCAAGTACTCCCTCTAGTGGATATTTGCTCCAGCTTGCTTGTATCGATGATCACCTAGTCGTGTTTTTAAATTTCTTCTCACTGTATAGACGCTTCTGTAAAGGAAAGAAATATGTTATTTGTTTAAGACTTATTGCACTACACACAAACA
This sequence comes from Poecilia latipinna, assembly GCF_001443285.1. Taxonomy (NCBI): domain Eukaryota; kingdom Metazoa; phylum Chordata; class Actinopteri; order Cyprinodontiformes; family Poeciliidae; genus Poecilia; species Poecilia latipinna. The sequence goes on along the minus strand of NW_015113899.1, from coordinate 27,763 downwards.
TTGCCTGTCAGTAAAGAAATATATATTTTGGGTTTGATGCTAAAACTCTCTTCCTCTTCGGATCAAATGCAGCAAAATGCATCTACTAATTCAGGAGGATAATTTTCATGCTGTGAGTCATGCTGACTTCAGATTTAACGTTTACCTGCAAAACCTTTTACTGAGTGAATTTATTTACTCCTACTGACCGAATGATCAACGGTAAAAATCACGACTGTACACTAAAGGTTTGGACGCTAGCTCTTTATCACTCAAATGCCTCCCTTTGTCCTGATTTGTTGTTGCCAGAGTTTTTTTTTTTGCCTCAGTGACTTTTCCAAAGGGTCCCAATCACAGCAGCCCTCTGTAGCACAGGAACTCAGCAGATAAAGGGCTTTTCCTCATCTTCCTGTAGTTTTTTTTTTTTTTCCCCATATATGAAAAGCAGCCAAACACAGCTTTAAAAGGAAATCACTGACTGTCTCAGCAAGTTATTGACTGTAATCGGAGGAATCTCGGTCAAAGGAAGTAGTTTTTAAAGCGTAGTTGAGTGAAGAAAGTTATTTGCTTGTAAACCTGAAAAGACCTGGAGAGCAAAAAAAAAAAAAAAGTTTTTGCAGGTATTAATCTAGAAAGTCGGATGAAAAGTGAAAGTTGTTGGCGATCTGGTGTCGTGTCTAAAGAAAGAAAAGATTTACGGTAGTTTGTGAGGTGATTAAAAGTTCTCGTCTCCAATCGTTAAAATCTTCGTTTATACATGTTAGTGGTTGAATTGGCCTTAACTTGTTTACATAAAAAGTATGTAGATTTTGGAGTTTGGCGCCATATCAGAAAATCCAAAGGAGCAGTTTGTTATATTTGGGAGGTGAAATGGTAGACGCCCTTCCATTTTTGCAGAGCAACTACTCCCATGATGAGTTTTCAATTTTTTCTGCCAAGGAATTTGTTACACTTCTTTATATATATATATATATATATATATATATATATATATAAGCAATCCAATTATATAAGTTGTGCATATTTTATTTCAAATTTGAAGCAACATCCTCATGTTCTAGGCCTGTCTATAATCCTGTGATGTCACATTGCATCCATGAGAAACCGCGTTGAACTGTCAGATATTTTTATTAACTGAACACGGACACAGCGATGTGTTGCACATTTGCATTCATATGCCTTTGCTTTATTGCCATGACAATCCATTAAGTCCTTCCCCCTCGGAGGAATCCTGATTATCAGTGTACTTTATTTTTTCATAAAAAAAATAAATAAAATCCTCATATTTGGCATTTCACGTGTCATTGTGTTAAAATTGGTAATAAAGGGCAAATTTGTACATTTATTTCACCTACTAGGATGTGTGGTGCTTTTAAAAGGATAGAAAATTGCAGAGATGTATGGATCCACTGCTTTTTTTTCTTTTCTTGAGTTTGTGGTTGTTGAATGGCGTGAAAAATGTTCAATGGATGTGAATACTTAAGTGGCTATAGTCCCATTGATAAATGTTAGCATGTTGATGTTCTGCTGCTTTAAGGGAGCTAAAGGATGAGAGTACTACCACCGTTTGGTATCCAGTAAATAACAAGGATGATGAGGCAGCCAGTGGCGCGCGCCGACTCATCCTTCACGGGGAACGCGCTTTCATGGCACGAGCGCGCGCGAAGCGGTGTGCAGATGTGTCGCAGATTTTGTAAAGTCACTGGACGCGTGCTGAGGAGGTCGCTCCAGATAAACCGGCCTCTGAAAGTGGGAGCAAACCGAAGCGGCGACAGAGAAGAGGGGAGGACGGAGCCGAGGCACGCGCCCTCAGTAGCAGTTTACCGTTAGCTTAGTTTGTGAGGGAGAAGGACGTTAGTTTGACAGTTAAATCCCCACGGAGGATTGGTGCGCACAAGCGATGGAGCTCTCTGCAATTGGAGAGCAAGTGTTTGCTGTGGAATCAATTCTGAAGAAAAGACTTCGAAAGGTAAGGGTTCAAAAGTGGGACGTAAATTATTAATGACGTGTTGAGCAGCGGGGTAATGTCAGCGTGCGTTGCGGTGTCATGTGTTTATTTTGGGAGGGAGGATGCTAATTAATGCCTGAGAGATTAGTAGCACAGTGTCTTTTAACCTGGTTAGCTAATTAAGAGGCTTTTTAAGGGGGTCAGGTGTCCCCTGAATTTAACAGTTGTAACTGCGCAGTATCTTGTGGCGTAAGCTGTTTGACTCATTAAGCCCTACGAGGAAACATTCAGGCAAACTGTTATTATGGGCCTGCTTGCCTGCTGAGTAGGTCTCGTGCCGTGTTGTTGACATTAACAGGTGCGTATCTAGAACTTAAGGGTTCTGGAGCACAAAAGAGGAACCTTAGAGACTCTGTCATTTCTGCTGTATTTTTCTGCATTGAACTGGTTATAGAGGTAAGCTAAAATGTGAGCACAGATTTAAGTTGAGCAAAATTAAAAAATGTTTTATCTGTTTATTATGATTAACTCTGGACTTTAAACAAAATTTTACTCCACCCCATTAAAATGTTACTGTTTTAAAGTTGGAAAAATGATCTGTCATACAATTACAACAGTTTAAAGTCTGTGTAAAGAGATCCTAAATGCTACATGCGCAGAGTTTTCTCTGGCTTCACTTACAATGACTGAGATCAAAATAATGCAGTTTCAATGCAAGTCTTTGGGCATTTCTGGCCACATCAAGGTTAAGCTGGAGCTGCTGGCGCCACATTAAGGTAATAATGCAATAAAATCCGTGTTGTCACTCTTCCACCAAAACCTGATTCCTCTACCATTTATTTTCTGAATTATAATTCATGTTTTGGGGAGTTTTTATAAGAAATGTCAGAGACTTCAAACGTCACATTTACAGAACTGAAATTGTGACTATAATTGAATGGTCATTTTAGCAAGTCTAGCTAGTTTAAGGCAAATCTGAAAAACTAGTGAGAAAAAAAACATTTGATTAAGATTTATTAGCAGTTAATTTATGCTTTTGTATAAATATGTTTAGATGGTTGTAAATTTTAGGAGTTCACAAGAGCTAACGGTCTGTGTTTCGATTTACAGACGTCATTCACACTGTTTAAATATAGAACCGCTGATGTTCATGGTGATTTCATACAGTAACCAAACAACAAACACAATAGAGTTTCAGAATGAAGCTTGATGAGTAAGAGCTATATTAAACTTATTTACTGATGTTCTCAATATCATGTGATATGCCATGAGTTTACAATATAAACATGTTTTTATATACTCAATTTTTTATTTAGTTTGAAGTTAAATATTAAGATGGATTTATCAGATCAAATATATCTACTCCTGATTATAATGCACCTTCATGTCCTCATGGGATCTAGATGAAGTTTGGGAAAATGGTGACTTCATCCACTGAGAATATTTTTAAGAGCCGAGGATGACTTCACCAAGAAATGACGAACTCTGAGTGCTTCGGTTGGTATATTAATGTTATTATATTACACATCATGTGATGAAAGCGTCATCTCAATAACTCGATGTGGATCCAACAGAAGATAAGCTATTTCAAGTTGCCACAGGAAGGATGTTAAAAGTGAAGGTTGGGTGGAATATTTTGATCAGAAGTAAACCAACTATATTTCACAAAGCTTGCTGGCACCTTTCACTCAGTCTGCAATATGTTTCATGAACTGCAAAGCAATGATGCAGAGCTACCGAAGAATTATAAAAGCAACGCAGCTCTAAGAGCTGTGTTATTTTCTGCTCCTTTGATGCTGGTCTGGAACCTTTTCTCCACAGGGTAATGTGGAGTACCTGCTGAAGTGGAAAGGATGGCCTCCAAAGTGAGTATGTAGGCATGGAATATTTAATCTAAAGAGAGCCTTGGTTTTATGACAAAAATCTAATCACGTGCACAACATGTGCAATAAAGTAACACAACGATATAGGATTTTGAAAAAGATGTGCATAGAAAACAGCAATAGACGATTTGCAGAAGATTTAAAAGAACATTGCAAATAACAGCAGGGTGTAAATACTGAGTTTGTTCCCAGTGGTTATTCTAATAGACAATAACATTGTTGCTTTGATACCATTTTCAAGTAATATATCAATAATGGCATAATAATGCATATCCCCCTTCTCAAAGACCAATAAACTCTAATTTAGTTAAAAAAAAAAAAAAAACTTAACACTGGAACTGGAAGACATTTTAAATATCCAAAATAAAGTGCAGTGACCAAAAACAATAAATAAAACGCACAACAGAAACCATAAATAAAATGGATCGTGATGTCTCTGTTAACAAAATTGACCTTCAAAAAAATATTAATCATCAGAATGGAAATGATCTAGCTCAATTTAATGTATCCTGCAATGAATTGTTCTGCAACAGCTTCATTCAGACTTGAATTGAAGTTGAAATTTGACAGCCATTTCAGAATTTTCTCTCCCCCCCCTCAAAATTGTCAAATGATACAAATGTTCCACTGGTTCCAACAGTTTTTCAACTAAAGAGTAGGGGGGGGAGTTTCTCTAGAAAAAAAATTAATATCAGCTTGTTAAATTTTAATATAGTGAAAAATGTGAGATGCTCTAGAGATGCTGAATAAAAATAATTACATCCTCACCGATTTAAAAATATGGCATAAATTGATATTTCTAGTTTTATTTTTGCTGTTCTAACTCACCAGATGTTCTGTTGTCCCTGTGTATTTCATTTGCTGTTGGAAGCTCAGCCTGATCAAACATTAAGCTGATATGGAAGTTCGCTCCAATCAATTATGCATGCATTCAGAGGTTTCTGTGAAGAATTTCCAAAACAATAACTTTAGATGAGCTGCTCTCTCAAACTGCGACGCAGTACACATCAAATTCAAACATATTCTGTTGGGTTTTAAGATTTAACATGTTTGGATTTCAGGGGGAGGGGGGTTTCTTCATACAGTATGAAAAATGAAAATAAATTACATGAATTTTAAAAGATTTTAAAGAAGCAAACTCCTTTTCATTTTTTGACTAAGTTGTCTTTCAGTCAAAACTTCTCCTTTGGCTCAAGAAGATGGAGCTCAGATTAGCTTAGTTTTTTTTTTTTTTTTTTTCAGTCTTCGTTTTAATGGGATGTGCTTTGATGAGGTTTGAGTCGCTTAATCTGCCAACTAAATGAAAAAGACAAAGAGAGATGGAGTTTATGTAAAAATAAAGATCTCTTTCTTGCAAATGCTCACAGGTACAGCACCTGGGAACCTGAGGAGCATATCCTGGACCGGCGCCTGGTGCAGGCGTTCGAGGACAAGTGAGACCCTCCTTCAAACGGAACACAAACAACATGAGCCACTCTGACATTGCTCTGGTGTTGTAGGTTTTTAGCATTTCTAATCTCTCACTGAAATCTTCACAGTGGGGAAATTCAGAAATAGCATACTTTACAATGTGCAGCTGATAAGGATCAATTTTTAAAAAATGCACATAATGCACATTAAACAGACTATTTACAATTTATGAAAACAGAAAAAAAATATGTGTGAACACAGTAGAAACGTGAAACGTGGCTTGAAATGGGCAAAATTGTTCAAAAAGCAGCAGGGATGTAAATACTTCTTGATTTTGTTGGGAGCAGTGATGGTTCTGGAGGCTAACAGCTGCTGGGAGAAAGGATCTATGTTAACACTCCTTAGTGCACTTAGGATGCAGGCATGCTAGCGTGGAGCTTCACTGACATTTATTTGCAACACGAGGGATGAACAGCAAAACCACATGCAGAGAATCTAAATTCAACTAACCCATTCCTTTTTTTTGTTCATTTTCCCAGAGAAGAGAGAGACAGAGTCATTGGCCACAGGAGGAAAGGGTCCAAGTCAAAACGACTCCTGCTGCAGGTAACGTGAACAGCACATCTAGAAGTCTCCAAAAACTTTCCCAGACGCTTGATTTTTTCCACATGAAATCAGTCCAGGGGCCACACATGGCCCCTGGGATGCACTTTGGACACTCCTGCTCCTTTCTATAAGTTTCCATCAGCTTTACAGCTTCAGTGCCGCTTTCATAGAAAAACCTCCCCACATTATGATGTTGCCAAACCTTTTCTAGCTCATTTTATCATTTCAGAACACCGTTTACACCATGGATCTCCGCAGCGCTCACAAGATTCCCGCCAAGCCTCCCCCTCGCCTGCGTCTCTCTCTGACGCGCTCCCTGGTTCCTGACGATGAGGAGGATGAGGATGAGGATGAGGATGAGGAAGACGCCTGCGTTCCTTCTCGAAGGCAAGCAACGCATCGAAAGAGCAAGCAGAGCAGACGACTTAGCTTAAACCTCCAGAGACCCTCACAAGAGGCCTGGGAGGAGGAGGAGGAAGATGAGGAAGAGGAGGAGGAGGAAGAAGAAGAAGAGGAGGAAGAGGAGAAGAACAGCGCAGAGGATAGTGAACACCTCTCCCAACCAAAAACAACCAATCACAGCCAGAAGGAGAAAGAGGAGGCTAAGATGGGAGAAGGTGTTTTTAACGGTATGTGTGTCACTTGGTCAGAGAGTTTAATCCAACCAGTCTTGTCCCAGTTTGGCTTGTTTTCTGGGCATACGGCCAACGCCTTGCGTCATCCTGAGCTGATTATAGAACCAATCCTCCAGAGGCTCATTAAAGCTGCAAGATGTAACTTTTATTTAAATTTTTTTTTAAACTGTCAGCATGTTTTGGCAGGGTAATATGAGACAGATAATCTGTGAAAAGAACGATCCCCTCCTCCTCACAGTTATTATTGCTGTCTGAAGAAATTCACCGCTCCCAACCAAAAACAACCAATCACAGCCAGAAGGAGGGGCTTAGCGCTGTCAATCAACCTCGCTGCTAAATATGCTAGTGATGGAGAAACATCTCACCAATCCAGCAAAACACTTTATCCTCCGTCCTACTGACTAACCTTAGTATTCCTAACAGGCTTTGTTAGCTGCAGCGAATCGGGCGGCATGGATGATGATTGACAGCGCTAAGACCCGCCTCCCGATTGGTTGTTTCTAGTTAGCACTAGAAGAAGGCAGAGTAGCTCCATTTTTTTTCACAGATTTTCTCAGTCAAGACATAGTGACAGTTTCAACAAGTATTTAAAAAAATATATTTAAAAAAAATTACATACTGCTGTTTTAAAGGCACGTTTTTCTATTCACATTTAAATAAAAACCTTTATCAGTTTTCCTCACGTTGCATAGCTTTCTCTGTTATCATATGCTACATGTTATCCAAAAATGATGCAAATATACGAGTTTCATTCATCTTCTGTTTGACCCTTGACCTTTCCTTTAGGACACAGGGGCCTAGATAACTGGAGCACAGCAGTGGGGTCAGGCGGCGTGGACACGTCAGACAAACTGTGGCGACCCCTGGTGTGCCCAGGAGAGGTGACGGTCACAGACGTCACCCTCAACGCCCTTACAGTGACCTTCAGGGAGTCCAGAGCAGCCAGAGGATTCTTCCAGGACTGGGGCCTGGAGGTGTGGGAGCAGGTTGGTGATGGGGCCCCTCGGAGCTGCTGGAGGCACTGACTCTGACACGCTGCTGGAGCCGCTTGGTTTATATGCACAGAGTCAGCAGTGCCTTACAAAAGTATTCACACCCCTTGCACTTGCCACTTTTCGTCATGTCACAACTGTAGACGACACTGTGTAATATTTGGATTTAATGAGACAGACCAACACACAGGGTAGACATAGAAAATCAAAAGACAATCAGGTCTGGTTATCAACATTTTTTACAATTAAAAGTCTAAATCTTAGTGTGGCATCCATTTTGAATTCACTACAACACCCCTAACAGTGTTGCCAGATTAGACGGGTTTTCTTTTTTGGGGCTGTAAAAAGCAGCTTGGGGCGGGCTGTTAAAGTCTGAGCTGCTTCGCGGAACATTTGGCGGGTTTTTAGAAAGTGTTCAGAGGAAAACTCTACAAACATTGTCGTCAGTGTGCAGCAGAAAAGCACAAGACTTAAAGAAATGCTGTGTCCGCACTTTCATTTTGTCAGTTCATTTATTATGAAACGTAACATCACATCATAATATATGATGCAGGTTCTGGTAGAAAACGCTTTCCAGATTTCAACAAGTAAGAGTGTTGAAACCATGATTTACTTTTCCCTTCACAATTATGCTCCACCCTGTGTTGGTCTCTCTTGTAAAATTGTAATAAAGCACAAGAGTTATGGTTTAAACATGACCAAAAGCTGGAAATCTTCAAAATGTATGAATATTTTTGCAATGTATGGTTGATCTGGTCACTTTAAGTGGAATACATCGGAGTTCTTCTAGCTGACAGGAAGGAAATGACACAAGCAAAGACAGCTGATTGCAGCTGGTGATTGGCTTAAAGGTTTTCTTCATTCCAGTGAATCATAACACGTAAAAAAAAAACATTTTAAATAACACATTTCTGTTTATGCTGGTGGATAGTAATTTCCAGCAATAAAACCTCTTTACTCATGAAAACATACAGACTTCTTGACCAGATGAAATAGTTTTATTGTTTTTGCTCAATCCAGAAAACATTGGTGTCCAAAAGGGTTGCTTCATTTAGCTTGTGACATTTTCTTTCTGTCATGGAGGTTCTCCATCCATCCATCCATCCATCCATCCATCCATCCATCCATCCATCCATCCATCCATCCATCCATCCATCCATCCATCCATCCATTTTTTTACACCCTTATCGGGGTCAGGAGGGGTGCTGATGCCTTTCCTCAGCTGTCAACATCAAGTACACACCAGACAGGTCACCAGTCCATCGCAGGGAGGGTTCTCCCACATCCACTAATCAAAGCAGATCAAACTGTTACTGTCATGCTGGTTGCAGTTACCTAGAACATGGAGAAAGAATCGGCTTGTACCAGAGAAAGATGTAGTCAGAAGAGGGAATTTTAACCAAAACAATGTTTTTGTATCTCCTGTGAACTGAGAACCCTCAGGGTCTAAATGTAACCAAACTCCAGAGTTGTGTTCGTTTTACTTTCCCCCTCCATGGTTTAAGATTCTGTACCTAACAGTAAAGTGTGTCAAATTTAACACCACAACAACCTCAAGGACCCATTAGCTATCTGATGCTAACGCAGAGCTGATGAGGAGGAAAACTCATCAGCTAGCACCTAGCTAACTTTTTAACAGCTAGCTAGGTGCTATATTTGTATTTCTTTACATAACGATCAACATACTTGATTAATTGAACATTTAATACCCAATCCAACTTATTTTGAAAGAATATTTTCTCATGTGGAATTGTGTAATTCATAGCAAAATATTAGCATAAAATGCAGCCATTTTAGACATAAGGCGAGGAAATGCACTTTCTAACATATCAGAATGAATCAGAGCTCTGATGACAAACTAGAAGGGATCTGGGTGAGTCCATGTGAAGAAGAGGAGTCCTCTGTGCATGTAAACACAGCCACCGGTTCCTCTCTTCTACCCTAATCTAACCAGGCGTTATCCTGGACTCAGACATGTTGTACATACTTCAAACTACCTAATCTGGTTTTGTAGTGTTTCAGAGTCTACTGAGAGACGATTTGATCCGCCCGCATGCCTCTCTCCTCTAGTTCAAACACACACAGCGTAGTTTCTCTCAACCACCCAGCTCTACGTCATGACAACATAAAGCAGAAGGCACAAACGGACCGAACTCTGAAACTAGATGACAGAATGTTAAACACAGTCACACTGGTGTGTGTCCATCAGAGCTTGACCAGAAACTTTCATTACAGTTTCAGAGTTTCAGAATCTCAACATTACAACGATTGTGTAACGTTACCAGGCTCATGTATTTGGTTTTATCTGCTGTTTTAGATAATAAAAAAACACAAACAGAAACAATTCTGACCTTTATTCTAAACACCAAAAAAAAAATGTTCAAAAGTATTCACACCCCTTGAGTTTTTTCACGCTTTGTCACGTCACAACCAGGATCTCCACCGTATTCTACTGAGGTTTTTATCTGACAGAATGGTAGGATTGCAAATAACTACCATTTTAGTAACTGATTATTCTGATGATTAATCGATTAATCTGACTAAACCATCGCTACATTCTACAAGGTTTTTTTTTAAACCACTTAAGGATTTTTTTTGTACAATATCAAAAATGCATTAAAAGATGCAAATAAACAAATAGTTCAGTTCCATTTCTAAATGAGAAATTAAACATTTTATTGCTTAAAATGCATTCTTTTAGATCATTTGTAGCATAGATGCACCTGCAGCAAAACAATGTTTCTAACAGTAAAGTGAAAAGCTCAGCCATTTCTGCTTCACTTAATATCAATACAGTGTAAAGCTGATTTGTTGACGAGTTTTTGGATTAAATGATTAATTAAAATGTGCTCAATAAATTGTATTACAAAACACTTGGATCAGGCAAAGCTAAGACTATACTACTGGAGTTCTGTGTAGAACATATTTATAGACAAAAGTTGGGTTTTTTTTATCTTAAATGTAAAAGTTATATATTTTTTAGCTTAATTACTGCACTGAATATGTTGTTCTTTCAGCAATTGACCGCTGTTTGAGTCTAATAAATCGATTAATAAATTAGTTGACAATTACTACCGATGAATTGCTTCAGGCCTACAGAACTGTGTGCATTTGAAATCAGCCCCATTTACTTTGCTACCTATAAATAAACTCAGAAGGCACTTTGAGTTCACAGAGTCATGCATATGTGGAAATCTCTGCATGAACTCAGCTTCTCAAGATTTGTTCCAGAACAATCTACGAATACACTACTTAGTGTTGGTCTATTATATGAAAAACTATTAAAATACACTGATGTTTATGACTGTAATGTGACAAAGTGTTAAAGAGATCCAGGGTTGTGAGGCACTGCACATATAATGACCCAGTAGCTTTAGCCAGACTCTGTGAACGCAGGATCCGAGATGATGTCGTGCTGCTGCTGATGAACTGTTTATCAGTGAAAATGAAAGTGCCTACCGCTGCACTGTTTGTTTTGATGTAACTGTGGAGCTTTTAAGAATATTATCTCTCCACATGACTAATTACTACCAGTGTTTTATTTTTCTCCTCTCCACTGATGTAAGACAGAAATGGTTGCCTGGAGACCGCCTGGTTGGACCGTAAGCAGAACTACATTTTTCTAGTCATTTTTCTACATTGACCTGAATGTATATTTATTGCATATGGGTCCTGCATATAACTGCACATGTTTGTTTTATACAGTTTGTTATAACCAGATTCCATTTCCAGAGAAACTGTACTGTTGTGATAGAACAAGCGCCCCCTACAGGGCTTACTGTTGCCTCTTGTTGTCGCTTGCGCCGCATCTGTCCACCACCGAGCGCAGAAGTACCGCGATGTGAATCCGCACATTACCTGCTCCAGTCTATCAAGTGTTGTCGTGTTTCGACTGCTTGTTGGGTAACACGAAAATAAATGTTGCACATGTTTACTATGACTTTGGCGACCATCTTTTATCGAGGTGGAGTGAGTGAGCAGCTATCGGTGATCTGAAATACCGAAAATGGAAAAATCCACTGCATGTTCTTTGATGCACTTTCGAGTACATTAACCAGCTAGAAGTTATAGGTAGATGCAGTCATGAGACCCACTGACAAGTTATTTATCAGAGTTAATTTATTAATTTATTGGCAACTCCAAACTAAGAGTCTGAGGTTGAAATTTAAAATTTTCTTAACTTTCACACATTTGATGTATTTGAAAAATGTCAATTTCTGTACTTTCTACTGGATTCAAAACTGCTTCAGCTTTTTTTAGAAACATTTTGTAAGAAACAAAATGGTCAGATCATAAAAGAAACGGGAAACTATTTTAGACCATGTTTTTTCTATATTTGCCCTTTAATCCATTGCATTTATGGATTTCTACATAAATTGTTACTTATCTAGCTGACAAACCGATGTGATAGTTGTGGCAAAGAAGAAAGCAATTTTTTCCCCAATAGTACAAACATACTTTATTGTACAATTAATTTATTGGCAAAAAACAATCAGACCACCAAAATAACTTAAAAAAAATTGAGCAACAGTTATTTTTGCTTTCTCTCAGCAAGCACCAAAATTGTTAAGAGGAAGAAAAGGAGAAAAAAAAATGAGTGGTCAGCGATTCCATTTGAATACTAAACAAATTTAAATATCTTATTTCCAGTCTCTCTTTAGGAAAAGAAATTGACAAAAATTTGTTCAGTTGCCATCTGTTTGTACAGTGATTCAATATGTATACAACTTTATTCATGTACATAAAACATCTCATCAAAAGGATGGTAGAATGAACTCCACAGCCTCTCCAGGGCAAATCCAATAACTGTCTGCAGTGTCTTTTTGCATCACCATAACACCTTTAATAGAAAACAAAACATTTTTTATCTAATAACTCCTGTAGCTTCAAGTTTTATTTCCAAAAAAATAAAATTAAATAATATATCTATATATAAAAGACAGTTCATCCATGTTTTTTTTCTTATTTATAAAATAAGTCTCGAGATATATTGCAACCTGGTTTTGATGTGTTCCTTCCCCATACCCAACAAGCCCGACTTTTAGAGAAAAACAAATAGTAAGAGTGTGAATATTGTGTCTTCAGTCCTCTCCGGAAAAAGCTAAACAACCAAATGTTCGGTCTTTCAGATCGATCCCTTGTTTTGGCTCCGTTTTGTGCAGGTTTACCGCGGAAGTTTTTTTCTTGTTTGTTTTTTGTCTACAATAACGTGGGTGCGATAGCCCCTACCTCTCCAAAACCTTGTCAAAAAATACACTAAAAAAAAAAGGCGCATTGGTGCTTGTGACCTACAACAACCCATACTGTACACTTTAGAAAAAAGAAAAAAAAGGTTAATACTGTACAGTAGCTTAGGAGCACTTCTGTCTTTTTGTTTCAGACACAGCACATATTCCATGAAGGGGGGG
>NW_015113899.1:0-11789 GCF_001443285.1 Poecilia latipinna | reverse complement strand
GTTGTTTTCTTTTTTGTATGAACGAAATACACATGTGCTGGAGGGGGGGGGGGGGGGGGGGGTGAGAAAAGGAGCAAAAACGTCGTTTGCACAGATTTTTTTAAAAATATGTACACTTTTTTAGACATTTCTTTACAAAGAAAAACAAAAAATTGTATCAAACTCCACAATTTCCTATTTTTACAGTACTAACAAATCAAACCTTGCTGCTGCAAATGGGAAACAAAAGAGGCAAAATAATTGAAAGAAAAACCGTTAAGGTAGAGGGCGAAGGCGGAGCTTGCTCAATCTTTAATATGTCACATAAAAACAGCGCTGGAAAATATTTACAACCTTATTGAGGAAAAAAAAAAAGAACAAAACGGCAATATGCCTTTTTATTCCTCCACATTTTGTTGCGGATCGGCAAAGAAGGGACCGGAGGGATGCATATTCACAAAAAGGCTGAGAAGTGGGTGCAATCCGTTAGGTACATGTGGCCAAAATCTGCCAAAACACGGTAAATGTTTGACAAAAACCTGTAATAGAAACCCCTGATTCGCTCTCTCACAACTACAAAATAAAACTCGCGCGCGTGCGCATACACACACACATACACACACACACACACATTTCCTCCCACCTGCTCAAAGTAATAAATATCTGGAATTTGCTGCAGTCACGTACAAAGCTGTGTTCACCGTTATGAAGAAGACCGCTGTAACGGAAGATATGTTCGTGTTCCTTTTACGATTCATCGACAGAACGAAAATACAAAATAATCAGACTGGAAAATACAATCATGACAGGGTGCTTCAGGGGAAAACTATATATATATATATATATATATATGTATATATATATATATATATACATATATATATATATATATATATATATATATGTACATCACTCACTTTAACTTTTTTATAACCACATTTGAAATCTTAAAAAGGCAAAATACTCAGTCCCCGAAAATATTGTCATATTTAAGGAAGAAATATCTCCACCAGAAACTCTACCCTTCTGCCTTTTTGTACACAGTTGACAAAAATATATAGATATATATATATATTAACAGCAATAACTTACCATTGTTTTTAATTTATCCACTTATTGATTTCTAAGATTAACGTCGCATCTCCCATAGGAAGGAAGCTTTAGTTCGTATTTATACATCAGAAAAATGTTTAAATAAAAAATAAAAACTTTTAAAAGCCCCGGCTCGCTGTGTGGCAGTTTGTCATCAGGGGCAACGAGTCAGAGCAAAAAGTCGAGGCGAGGCTACATGAGATTGTGGTTGAGCTCCTGGCTGTTGCTGCTGCCGCTGTTATTGTTTCCCCCCAGCATGTCTGGCTGCGTGCCTTGCCCTCCGTGAATCCCTGCCATCCCGCTCAGCTGGGACATGATGGAGTTCTGGTCACTGAATTGACTGGGATCCACGGAGCCCCCTGGTGGCTGCTGCTGCTGGGACAAAGCTTGTTGTTGGACCTGCGGCGGCTGGGGCGGAGCCATGCTGGGGTGGTGCTGGGCGAGGTGGCCCGGGTGAGGTGACCCGCTCTGTGTCTGCGGGGAGATGCGGTGAGGCGAGGGCTGCGGCTGGGAGGAGGGCTGCATACGCGGGGATGGGCTGGAGCGTGGTGGCTGCGACTGCGGCCGGGGGGAGGGCTGAGGGGAGCGGACCTGGCTGCCCAGTGAGCCTGCCGGGCCGAGGCCGCCTTGGCCCGGGATGTGGGGGGATTGGGCCATCTGGGGGCTCATGGGGCTGCTGTGCTGGGCGGGCGAGCCGCCCCCCAGGTGTGATGGCTGCAGCAGTCTCTGCTGGAAGTTCTGGTGAACCATGCCTTGGGACAGCGGTGGCACTCCCACTCCACCCTGCTGCTGCCCCGGCCCTGAGGCACCCTGTCCGGGCTGCAGGGGTGGCCCGGAAACCCCCCCACTCAGATCTGGTCCTTGGTGACCACCCATGTTCTGCTGCATCTGTACCTGATGCAGCCTCTGCTGCAGCGCAGCAGCTACTTGTGACATGGGGTACCCTTGCTGAGCTGGCCCCCCCTGTGGTCCTTGTTGCTGCTGATGGACCCCTACAGCGCCCCCTGCAGGCTGTGGCTGAGAGGACGGAGGCATCCCTGCCTGTCCTTGTCCAGGTTGCATGAAGCTCTGCTGCGCTTGCTGCTGTTGCTGGAACGGCCCATGGTTCGCCATTTGTTGCTGCTGTAGTTGCTGCTGTTGCTGTAGCTGCTGCTGTTGCTGTAGCTGCTGTTGCTGCTGCAGCTGCAGCTGTTGTTGCTGCTGCTGTTGCTGTAGCTGTCTCCTCATTAGCAACTCTCTGAACTGAGGATTCATATTTGCCAGGTTGCCTTGTTGTCCAGCTTGCATTGCTCCCTGTTGCTGCTGTTGCAGAGCAGCCATCTGCTGTTGCAACATGGGACGCTGCTGCTGCTGTTGCTGCTGCAGCTGCTGCAGCTGAGCCATGGTGGGCATGTTGCCTCCCCCGGCTCCACCCTGAGCGATATTCATCCCCATCTGGTTAACGTTAACCTGTTGTTGCCCATCCAAGTTGCCAAGCTGGTTGGCTCCAGGTCCCCCTACATTGGGCAAGCCTCCAGCAGAGCCTGGGAACCTTACACCTCCAGGGCCCCCAGCTGGTGGCCCCCCAGGGCCTCCCTGAGAACCTTGGTACCGGGCCGTTCTCTGGCGTATGAAGGCGGCCATCAGAGTTGGGTTGGAGCGCAGGATGTTGAGGACTTGTTGCTGCTGCTGGGGTGAGGTTGGGGAGCGGAGGGTACGCAGAAGCTCCTGTACTGCTCCCTGGGGCAGGTTACCCGTTCCACCTCCTTGTATCAGCCCAGGGGCCCCTGCTGCCCCTTCTGATACACCCAACACCTGCATCAAACCTCGGTTTCCTGCTTGGGTCTGCTGCGGATTCATTGGCGGCGGCTGCTGAGTGATGGCAGCCTGCTGCTGGGGGGGCATAGACCCCATTATAGCTGTCCTTGTTTGTGGGTTCATGGTCGGCCCTCTGGGGCCCCCCCACTGCTGGTTTGTTGGCTGAAGTGGTTGCTGAATTTGAGAGGTCAGCTGGGGTTGTGTGCCAGCTACCATCCCGTGTTGCTGCGATTCCAACATAGTCCTGCCAACCACTCCCTGAGTCTGGGGGGCCATGCCCTGGGCCCCAATGTGGGGCATTACCATCTGTGCTGGGCTGTTCTGGTGGTGGGGGTGCTGGGGGATCATGCCGCCCTGCCCCAAGCCACGAATCTGCGCCTGGGCCTGAGCCATCCGACTCTGGGTCTCTGCTAGTCGTTGGATCTTTAGGGCAGTCTCTACTGCAGCTAGAGGAGGCCCCTGCGGCTGGCTCTGTACAGGCATGGACCCCTGCCCCTGCTGCTGCTGCTGGGGTGGGGTGGCTGGACCCAACCCAGGTTTCCCTAGCGACTGATGGAGAGACGCCGGCCCCGGTGGTCTGGGGTTGTACGGAGGTAAACCTCCAGGGTGCTGCAGTTGCTGCACGTTGGGTGCCTGCTGCTGCTGATTCACCATCTGCTGCTGGGGAGACATCATCATACCTTCTGCCTGGAACTGCTGGTGGTGATGCTGAGGGGTCATCGCACCACCTGGCTGCTGACCCGGAGTGACCATCCCGCCCATCTGAACTCCTTGTGGCTGAGAAAGTGGAGGCATGCTGCCCGGGGTGGGGGTCTGCGGGGTCGGAGGTTGCGTACCAATGGATGTTGGGGTGGCCGGACCGGTTGCTCCGTTGTTGCCACTCGGAGACGGCAGCCCGTTCCCCCCAGGTGGGCCGCCCGGAGGGGCCTGGCCAACCCTCTGCATGCTGGCCATTCTCCTCCTCAGCATCTGGGCTTGCTGCAGCCGGTGCTGTAGCTGCTGCTGCCGCAGCTTGTGCTTGATATTCAGGCAGAATGGCACTGGACACTTGTTCTCCTGACAGTGCTTGGCGTGGTAGCAGCACAATGCAATGAGCTGCTTGCAGATGGGGCAACCGCCGTTGGTTTTCCTCTTGCAGCCTTTCGTGTGTTGGACGACCCGTTTCATCTTCTGGCAGGACGGCAGGGAGCAGTTGGCGTTGCGACACTGGCAAGCGTGGACCAGGGACTGGATGCAACGCTGGATGCTGAGGCGGCGCGAGTCTCCTGGGCTCTGGGTGGTGGCAGCGGCCTGGTTGCTGCTCTCATCGTCCAAGCCCAGGCCTAGCTTCTCCATCTTGTGCTCATGGCTCTTAGTGTTGTAGCAGGTGATGCACAGGTCGTAATCCTGTAGCAAACGCCACAGACAGAACAATTAAGATGAAAGTTGCAGAATGGGAAAGTTGGGATTTATTGACATTTTTTCATGGAGATTATTTAATACGTTCCCAGACTCGCATATAAAAAGTAAAGAATAGGTTACATTTAAACTATGGGGTAAGAGATAAAGTCTGGAAACAGAAATCTATGTCCACACTTGTCCCGTATACCTTCCAACTTCAACACATCCGACCCTCCACCCTGACACTCACCTCACAGACAGTGCAGTGGAAGCGGGTCTCCACATGGTGCTTGCACTCGTTGCACGTGTAAACAAAACGGTCCTGGCTTTGGTTGTGCAACTCCACCAGCATGCACATGGAGCTCCACTTGGCCCTCCTCAATGAGCTGAACTCAAGGTGTTTGTCCCGGGCCAGTGTCAGAAACGCATCCCGACCGTCCATCAGGTCACATGCCATCAGGGGGTCCGGGTCCACGATGGGGGGCAAGGCGTTTGCCATGGGACCCGCGATCAGCCGGATCACAAAGAACACCTGGCAGCAGGAAGAGATGAGGGATGAGTGATTAGCAGTCTTTAAAAAAAACAAGACAAACAAAGGAGTTCACTTAAAGCTGCAGTAATATTTTTTTTCTGTTTTTTTCTGATTTGTCACCATGTTCTAACATTATAATATGAGACAGGTAATCTGAAAAGATTAAGCTCCACCACTCAATTTGTCAATTTCAGTGTTTCCCAACCCTGGTCCTCAAGGCACCAGGGTAGGCACTGGCCTAAATGTTTAAGGTATTTCCTTGCTTCAGCCCAGTTGATTTAAATCGTTGACTGATTAACAGGCATATTAAATCATGGAAACCTAAAACATGTAGGACAGTGTTCCTTCAGGACCAAGGTTGGGAAACACTGGTCAATTTGACTGACAACCAATCAATTCTCAATCAGATTGACAATTTAGCAGCACTGTCAACAAATGCTGCTCCATGTGCCAATAGCAGATAGAAAAACTTACCATTCCAGGAAAATCACTTATCCACATTTATACAAAGGTTATGCCAACTAGTCTTGTGTTTCCTGGCAGGCTATATTGTATTGAACAATGTGTAGCGTAGCAGAGAGCAAGGGTAAAGGGGCTAGCACAAGCATGATTGATGGCGCTTTAAGACCCTAACCCTGGCTCTGATTGATTGTTTTTCTGATGCATTTCTGCAGTTTGCACTGCGCAAGTGCAGAGCTCAAGTTTTTCACAGGTTATTTATATACTTGTTCTGTCACAACATAATACTAATTTTAACAAATATGTAAAACACATTTTGTATAGTTATATACTGCCATGTTAAGATTATTATTAAGTAAAGGTACAGAGAGATATGGGCTGGTGTTCGTGATTGGACGAACACCAGCCCAATCCACAGTGATTCAAATGTTATATTCTATTTTACCTTTGAATAACCAGAAAGTTTTAAAGATATTTTAATGAAGATGCTGTCTTAAATCTGCACACGGTTCAGCTAAAATATTACATTTCATTCTATGTATGCACATTTTGGGTTTTATTGTGTTTGTGCCTCCAGGTCGTTGTTTCGAAATGAGAATTCATTCTTAACTCACCTGGTTAAATAAAGAGTAATAAAAAACAAATCTTTTGGCCCATATTTGTTATTGAACAAATTCAAAATGTTTGTGTTTTAGAGAGATCAGAGTTGGGGTTAGTGTCCACTTACAGAATACAGATGAAGACTGCTTTTTCTATGACGCTATCCAGGCAAACAGCTAACAAAAGATGTAAGTCCATGTTCAATTTATATTTACAGCAACTTCATTCTAATACAGAGGTGTGACACCATCTCTCTTCCTTATATAAATAAGTGATAACTAATTTGCTTTAGGTCTTCTTCTATGCCGCTGGCTGACATAGATGTCAGAATTGGAGCACAAATGCCAGACTGGTCTAATATTTAGCAGTGATCAGCAGGTTAGATGGGCCGCGCTGCGTGTGCCTCCATACCTCTTTGTGTTTCTCCATCGTGGCGTAAAGTTTCTGCGACAGATCGTTGGAAACGTTGGGCATCCCGGGTTTCTTCTTATTCGAGCGACTCAAGCTGCTTTTGTTCTTGCTCGTCTTTTTGTTGTTCTTCTTCTTTGCATTTTTGCTGTCGCTTTTTGCATCCTGCACAAAGGAGAGAAAAAAAGAAGAAAACCCCTGATTGTTTCATCGATGCATTCTGGAACCAGTTCATGACTCCTCTTCCCAGAAACAATCTAAATCAAAGAGCAGAGAGAGGGAAGAGACTCAGCCTTACATCAATGCTCTCATTAGAAGTACTGCTCTCCTCCTTCTTCCTCTCCTCCTCCTCCTGCTCCAGCTCCTTGATACTCTCCTCCAACACATTGGGCCAAAAGTCGCCCTCAAAATAAGGCAGTTCCTTGGCACTGGTTAAACGATCCTCCGTCGCCTGTTTGAAAATATCCTTTGATGCAAGAAACAAAGAAAAGTTAATGTTCTGCAAAACTGATTTTAATCTGACGTCCTAAACATTTTCCGGTAAAACTTAGAGGAAAAGGAAATATAGAAACTAAAACAGGTTTCAGTGGTATGTACCTTGTAGTCGTGTACTATCCGCTCCGCTACGGCTTTGTCGAGCATCTTCTTGTACCACTCTTGCAGTCGCTTGGGCTTTGGGATCTTCTGATCCAGAGGATGGCAGTGGAAGATGTAGTCGTCGCCCTCACTAGGCGGGCAAGCCCAGATGTGACCGGTGGTGTAACTGGCCAAAAGAGAAACCCAAAACGGGTCAAAACCAGTGGCTCCTTACTCAATTCAAGATTCCACACTGTGACACACTTAAATCTTTAGATTTGAGACCAGTTCAGATATTGGAGGGGAAAAAAACAAAAGATTCTGATTGGATCAAAATCTATTGATACTGAATTAGGAAATCTGGACTGGATAATCATATTAGGTAAAACTGGTCTTTTGGGGTTTAGAGGCAAAAAGAGTTTAAAAAGTCAAGGCTGTTGATTTTTTTAATGAGCAGGTGTTTATCTGTGTGTTTTACACCAATAAACTCACAAACCTAAACAATCAATGAAACCGAAATGTAGAATTTTTTTTATCTTTCAGATTGGAAAGAAATTACAAAAAGTGATCAACTTACTTTGCGTGTGTATCAACAAAGTTTGTGTTCAAAGAAAAGGACATCCAAGAACTCATAAATAAGTTCTACTTTGCGGCACTCACCCTAACTTCTTGACATACTCCAAGTAGCTGATGAGGATTTCATGGTAAACTGCTGTTCTTAGGCAGCGAGGCCGAAAGAAGTGAACACTGTCCAGGTAGGATATGTAGACTCTCCTGGAAGGAAACCATGATGCCGACTTGATTCAAACTGATTCATCTGATTTTAAGTCGGGTTAAAATCACAATAGGTGGAAAAGGTGCGGTAAGGTGGATTTCTGTACCTCTGGTTGGGCTGAGGGCAGTCAGAGCCGTACTCCTGAACATGCATACCAAAGAAGCAGACGTCCACACCGTCGATGTCCTCAAAGGCAAAAAGAGCTTTGGTCCTGTAAGGGAACGACTCGGACATCTCTCCACTGTCCACAAACCTGAGAGCAGAAACATCAGGAAGTTATGACTGTGACGCATAAACCAACACCTTCTGAGGTAGAAAAGCATCGAAAGAGGAACAAATATTGAGCAACATCCATGCTTTTGCATTTAAGGCGACACCTTTTAGTTTAAAAACGTTCAAGGAATCTGAAGGTTAACTCCTTCGTTTTAGCAATCGCTGTAAAACCACCTACTTATAGATGTTCACAAGTCTTTTAGTTTTTTTTTGTTTGTTTTTTTTTTTACCTGGACTTCATTCCTGGTTTGACTTCCACCACTTTATCAGAGACGTGGACGACCCGGATGAAGACCTCTCCGGATTCAGGATGGGCCTGGCGCTTCAGGAAGTCGTTGACTCTTGACTCCAGGAAGGTTCCCAGCTTCGTCTGGGGCAACCCTGTAGGACAAACAGCAGAGAACGGTAAAGAGAAGAGCCATCACTTCTAACTACGATGACACAAAAAGACAATTCTCCTCTCATTCATCATGTGTATATAGACCGTTACCTAATATGCATCACCAGTTGGCTGGAAGGTAAGAACGTAAGAGAAAAACTGGAATCTGGAGTCAATCTATTATTATTGTTACAGCCTATAGGCAACACTCAGGGTCCCACCACATTTTTCATGTCAAAACTTCATGTTTTCCCACTCAAATTTACTGCCTTGCTCCCTTTTAGTCATAATTTAAATAAGCTTGTTACAAATTTATGGAGATATTTTTATAATGATCCAGCTTCAAACATGGAATTTGGAAATCTGGAGCGGGAAATGGAAGGTCACACAGACAAAAAAGAGGGATGAATGAAGAGATGGTGAATGGACAGATGGATTGAAAGATGATTGATAACCATCATCGGGATTGAAAAAGATGACTTCAGAACGAACAAATGGATGGATGGACAGAGGGACCAATGGGCAAAAGGAAGAATTAGTCGATGAGCTACAAGACAAAATGTTGCAAGAACGAAGGGATGGATGATGGACAAAACGATGGACGAATGGACCTTCAGACAATTAGATATGGAATCAAGTTTGGAAATATAAATATTATTTATATTCTTTCAGCTATTCAGACTTTGAAGATACTTAAATTCCATTCCAAAATCTTCTTTTCAAAGATGTAAAAGAACTCTGTACTTAATAATAAAGTCTAATTCCTAATTAAATGAACTTAATGCGCTGTTTGCTAACTACGACTAATTGGAATATATGTATGTATGATTGAATTGAAATTATTTGTTGTAAAGTCCCACAGGACGTCATTTCTTGTTAATTGGTTTGTGTATAAATGAACTGAATTGAACTGAGTTCACTTCTGCCTCACCATAAATTTGTACAGAGAGTTGGTTCACCATGAACACATCACAACAGGAGCAACATCATCAGGCATTACTCACTTTTGGCAGAATATTTGTTCTCTTTCCTCGTCTTGTTTGTCTTCTTTAAACAGCCATCACAAACAAAACTATGAAGCACAAAGCAAAAAAAAACAAAAAAAAAACAGGTCAGGTAAAAATCAATAAATGAAGCAATTTGTAAACGAATTAGCTATTCCATAAGAAAACTATGTTGCTTACCCTGCTGGCCAGATTGTTTCATTGTGCAAAACGCAGATCTGATGCATCCTGCGTCCACAGTCCATACATTCAACTAGCCTGGACAGAGAGACAGACATGTTAGGTTCAGGTTGCCATAGCGGCGTGGCGTCTAATGGCTCTAGACTTACAGCTCAGGGTCCAGTGTGTCGTTTTTCTTTTTCTCAAACTGATCCTTGTTTATAGACCTGAAATGAGAGCAGTACGACAGGTTGAAACCTCAGCTATGGAGTCGGAAACGATTAAGACACAGCAGAGATGCTCCGGAATGTTAACAAGAAAAACAGAAATACTCACGTTTGTGGCTGGGTGGGGTCATCGCCCAGGGAAACGGTCTCTCCCTGGATCTCGTTGAAGCACTTCTCGCAGTAGTGGTACCTGTCAGCAACAAGCCCAAATTTTGGTGAACTACACCATTCCCCCACAGCACAGTCAACCACAGACAGCGCATAGGAGGGGGCAGGGGTGGGGGGGCGGCCACCGAACAAGGCGGGGAGGAGGACAGCAGGACGGCGGGGGAGTCGTCGTCAACATAGCCAGGCATGATTTCAATGGTGAGGAGAGACAGGTAAGGGAAGGGAGTGGGGAGAGGACAAGCCAGTGTTGATGTCACAGTGAGTGGGAGAGAGGACAGGAGAACGAGACAGAACAGGACGAGACGAACACCAAGGACAGCAGAGAGGCGAGGCAAAGCACAGATTAGCAATTTGGACATGAGAGGATGAGCAATAGGCAGCATCGCAGCTAACGAAGCAGGAGCAGAGTTAACAGCCGCTGTACGAGGGGAGGGGACATGTAGATTACACAGAACAACAGGGAAGCCCAGGAGACGGCTCAGCTCTTCATTCAAGCAGCTCATTTTAAAGTCGGTCCTTTTACAGTGAACTGGTTTACTTTGGTTAGCAAAGGTCAGAGGTGAAGGATGAAAGTGAAGGTAGATGCCAAGATGTTCAAATAATAGCTTTAAACTGCATCATTTCCTCTCTCGACTGGCAAAGAACACTTCAAAACTCAAAAATCCAATCTTTTAGTGTTCACTGAAAGTACCAATTAATTGCTACCAGATTGTGTCAACAACAATCTTCAGTGGGGATGTCGTTACTGAAGGAGAGCTCAAAGTTGGCTAGTTTCTGTTGGAATGATGTTAGAAGAAATAGAGATGTTATTTAAACTGAAGAGTTTGTTTTGCGACATGCTTTTGCCACAAAAGGGAGCAGGAGTTTCAGCTGGTAACAGGAAGGCTGAACAGAATACAGCAAAATTCCATTTTATTTTCTTTAACCTACAAATTCTGCCAATACTGTCAAATCTACCAAATTTATTTATTTTTTTTTTTTAAATTTCAAAGTAAGAGGAAAGATTTACATTTGAAAACAAACTCAGATCACTGTTGTAGTGATGCTAGCCAAGCTATCTGCATTAAACTGCAGACATTGCATAAAGTTTAAATAGCAGCAGAAAAATTACAAATTTTCTCCACTTTGCTGCTTCAAATTATTAAACAGTAGTTGTGGTTTGGCCTGTTGCAATAAGCAAAAAAAATCAATGCAATAATTTCCATTTGCATGATTTATATTTTTTCTCTCTTTCTAACAAAAATTTAATAAGTCTTCAGTCTGGTGCTTTGGTCTATTTTGTTTACAGACACTGATAATTCATTTTATTTATCGTTTATGTTGTTTTATTTACTTTGTGTATTTAAAATGTCTTCCAGATCCAGTGTCAAATGTTCATTAAAATTTAAAGTTTATTGATCTTTGACAGTGTATTCTTGCATTATTGGGTAACACTTTATTTGAAGGGGGTTGAATAAGACTGTCATGACACTTTCATTAACATGACATAACACCTGTCATGAACATGAATAAGCCTTCATGAATATTTATGACTGTTGTCATAAAGCGTCATTTGGTAAATTATGACACTTTTAATACAAAGTTGACATTATTCAAAATGTCTTTGATATGACAACTTGACGTTAACCAAGAAATCATTACTGTTTAAACTTTACCTTTAATAACATAAAGTTACCTAATACTTTTATAACAAATTTATATCAGTAATGATTTCTTGGTTAATGTCAAGTTGTCATAACAGACATTTTGAATAATGTCAACTTTGTATTAAAAGTGTCATAATTTACTAAATGACACTTTATGACAACAGACATGAATATTCATGAAGGCTCATTCATGTTCATGACAGGTGTTATGTCATGTTTATGACAGTGTTATGTCAGTCTTATTCAACCCCCTTCAAATAAAGTGTTACCCATTATTGTGCCATTACCATTACATTACTTAAAAATGGTCTCATAGCAATAATATTGTATATCCC
>NW_015113898.1:185932-186542 GCF_001443285.1 Poecilia latipinna | reverse complement strand
GGAGTCTTCCAGCATGAACTCCAGCTAACAATTCATTTCAATCTGGAAAGACTCCGACGGAGAACAAGGAACAATTAAAAGATTTAATGACAGCAATGAATAACAGTTCTTTGGCGCTCGGGCCCCGGCAGCTAATCTGAGCTGAGATTTGATGTGAACTCGATGAACATCCCGATAACTGATTAGGGATGCTCTACCCCCCCAAAAAAGGGGGCTGTGGCCGGGGCCGAGCCCCGAGGAAAGGTGAGACCTAAAACTTGTGTGCTGACTTAAGGGTGCAGGGAGAAAAGTACAGTACGGTTGTAGGCCAAAGGAGTGCAGAAGACTAGAAGGTGAGAAGCTAGTAGGAGTACTCACATTTGATTGATAGAGGGGTTTTCATGATATCATGATGCCCATCTGAAGAATGAAGGCCTGCCAAGAGAAAGGGCCGCAACAATACCAGGCAAGAGAGTGAAGGATAGTTGAAGGTGCGGAGCCAGGCAGGAGATAGGATCAGCTAAATGACACACAAATCATCTGGAGAAAGGCTGGAGGATAGGTGCCCGCTGAAAGGGAGCCACACTGAAAAGTATGAGGGAAAGAAAAACAACTGAGACATGGGCCAACA
>NW_015113898.1:177994-182497 GCF_001443285.1 Poecilia latipinna | reverse complement strand
CAATAATGAAAGAAATAAAAAAAAACTCACTACACTTAGGATGCGGTAAAAGGAGTGTGCTTGTGATGTGACCTGTTGGAGGCAACATGGAGGCGCGAGTAGGAGAATGGGAAAAATCATTGGATAAGAAAGCTTGCTTTAGGTAAGAAAAGACCAACCACCACCAGCGAAATGCGCAGTGCTCACCTAGGCACTGAGGGAGTGTTGGGCTGACAACGGTTGAGATGTCTGGACGGGTTTAAGAGGAGAAAGCTGACGATGACCACCAGCCGAGCTGCTGGAGAGATGACGTTGGAATGCCTTGTGCTGCAGCGGATGTAGCTGCACCTATCCTGAATGAGTGGCCCGAGAATTGGCAGGGAGGGAGGCCACATGCGGCTAATAGAAGCCTCAGGTGTTTGAGAAACCAGGAGGCGGACATGATGAACCCTTCCGGGGTTAGAAAGAGAGGTTCGGGGGCAAACTTTAGTTTATGTCTTAAAAGAGTGAACTTGAACATGGCTAGATAAGGGCAGAACGGACCGTTATTACGGGCCATGATGATGATACAGGCGCCTTTAGTTTTAGAATGCTTAAGAGATAAACTGTAGAAGTTGGCGTGGAAACTTAGATCAGAAACCGCCAGGTCCCGAGAAGAATTGAAGATGTTGTTAGGAGACGTGAACTCCCCCAAATGGAGGAGACCATAAAAAACTAGAAGAAAGGTGCTTGAAAGGAGGCTCTTAAGATAGAGGGAATAGGAACTGCGACTGAGGGTACTGAGTAGATCGATGAGGATAAGAAAGGTAATCGGTTTCCTGGAATCAGGAGTTGTGGGGCGAGTATTATGAATACCCTTCAGAAGAAGCTTGATAACCTGGTTCGAAAACAAACTACGAGTAAGGGAAGGCTGTTGAAGCAGAGAGAAAAAGTTAATTCCAGCAACTAAACTGCAAATATACGATGGCTGGCTGAGAGGTAGCGTTTAGCTGACTGAAGCAGAGGTAGGAGAGATGGGGAGATTAATTCAGTGCGAGGTTCTCGAGGGGGGGGAATAGGCATTGGGAAGAGGTCGGCTGTAGGAGAGAGCCGACGGAATATCTGAAATTGGAGATAATGCCTTTGCCGAGACAGAGCATCGGCAAAGGCATTAGAACGACGAGGAACGTGACGCGCAGAAAGCATGAAGTTGTTAATCACGGACTGCCAAGTAATACATCGCAAAAACGGCATGATTGATTTGGAGGAGGATTGGCCTTTGTTAATGGCTTCAACGACTGCGGCATTATCACAGAGGGCTACGATGTGCCTGCGTTTCCACTGCTTCTCCCAAAGGCAGCAAGCTACGGCAACAGGGATGATTTCATAGAACGCGGAAGACTCGGACTGAGAAAACGAAGAGGGCCAATTTTCAGCAAACCAGCTGCCCTGGAAAAAAAAAAAAAAACAAAACCCGCGGATGGGGCAGCATCGGTAAAAAACTGAATGGAATCTGATGAGTGAATAACGTTGTTGTAGAAAAAAGATGCCATTCCACGAGTTGAGCAAAGAGGACCAGAACGCAAGACCGGAGCGGCAGCCGTCATCTAAAACGACCTGATCCTGTAAACCGGGAACCGAATTAGCTAGGTCGAGCAGCCTAGAAACGAAGGAGAAGGAGTGCCCTTGGGGGATTATTCGCATGGCAAAGTTAAGATGCCCGAGAAGGGAGAGAAGCTCACGCTTGGAAAGAGCCAGGGAGGAAAGGTAACTTTGCGAGATGTCACGGATGCAAGACAGTTTGTCAGCTGGGAACGAAGCTACCATTTTGATGGAATCCAAAGGGATGCCGAGAAATTGCAGCTCAGTAGACGGACCGACAGTCTTTTCCTCGGAGAGAGGGACGCCGATGCGGCTAAAAAGACTCTTCAGATTAGATAGAGAGTGAGAAGAGGGAGTGGGTGGATCACCGAGCAAGAAATCGAGAAGATGAAGCACGGAGGGAAGTCTGATGATGTTCAACAGAATCCAGCAGAGCGCTTCAGATAACGCATTAAAGATCCTGGGGCTACTCCTACACCCGAAGGTCAGACGCATGAAGAAATAGAAGTTAGCGTCCCATTTTTCTCCCAGAAGATGCCACTGAGAAGGATGCACAGACATGACTTTGAAAGCGTCAGTGATGTCAGCTTTGGCCAGCCACGCGCCAATACCGGCTGATTTAATCACTGCTGTGGCGTGGTCTACTGTCGCGTAACAGAGAGAAAAGGGCGGTTTTGGAATGAGACTATTAATACTGAAGTGGGAGAAAGTATGAGGAGCGGAAAGATCTAAAATTAAACGTTTCTTCCCTGAATATTTTTGGATTGCGACTCCCAAATGGTTGACGCGAAAGAGAGGGAAGGGGGGGAAACACAAGGACCAATGACATAGCCCTTTGAGACTTCTTTTTGCAATAACTGAGCCACAGCGTTCGGATCGTGCAGTGCCGATTGCAAGTTTGGGATGACCAGAAAAGAAGCGGGGAGCTGGGGAAACCTTGAGAGAGGCCGGTGATCAGAAAATTAACAAATGTACGATCGGGGTGATGGATTAACAAGAAGGCTAATTCAGGGACGTTTATGGGGGTAGAGAGAAAGCGAGAAACTAATTCCTGAAACGTTGACTGCTGCTTCTGGGGAAGGTGCGGCGGGGCAGACGGGTTTGGGGGGGGCGGCTTTGCAGAAGCTACATATATGAAGAAAAGCACAGTTAGGAAAAGAGCAGATGCTTTCATTAAAGTTATTACAGATAGACATGTTGTTAAATGCTTGAACCTGTCTGCCTCGACGGTCGAGCGGGACAGCTTTCAGGAGCGGTTGCGGAGGGAAGGTAACGGAAGATCCGGTCTTGAAAGGGAGAGAGGGGCAAAAGGCGCTCTGATGACCCGGTACGCCGCATAGGTGACAGGAAGCGGCTTGAGTGAGTGTAACAGGTGGAACCAGTAGGCGTCGCTCCCTCCACACCTTGAGCTCCTATAAAAAGGAAGCTGGCAGGCTGGTGGCCAATTGTCAATCTCCTGTGTGGGTTTTTTGCCAGAAAAAGGCTGAACATCAGAATTTACATCAACAGGAATAACTTCATCATTCTCAGCCTCTGATTGAATCTCAGATTCAGGCAAATCCACTATTTCATCTCCCATCTGTCTACCCATCTTCCAAACCGTTTTCCTGACACCCTTCCACCCCACTATTTTCAGGGACACTTCTAAGCTCGACCCTGTGGACTTGACGGAGGGTCCCTCCTGACCCATGGGCGCTATAGAGTACACTATCCCTCGCTCAGAAGGTGGACGAACCACTTGATAGGGAGTTAAATCATAAAAGTCCTGAATTTTGCTGCGACCCCTCACGGAATGATTTCTTGCATACACCAAGTCTCCTTCCAGAAAATCTGGAGCAACACCCTCATCCTGATGTCCCTTCTACTCTCTACTTTTTAGTGTACCATTTCATAGGCAGCATGGAATGATTTTTGGTGCTCTTTGACCCACTCTTCCAAGGGTAGGTCAGGTCCTCCATCACTTTCACTCAAACCCACAAAAAAATCCACAGGCAACTGTGGTTTTCTACCAAACATCAAAAAGTAAGGCGTCATACCAGTGGATTGATGGACAGTTGTATTATATGCAAAGGTGACTTGGGAAATATGCCGGGGCCACCTGTGTTTCAGTTCAGGTAGAAGAGTTCTTAGCAAATCATGTAAAAGGCAACAGAGCCTTTGACACCACACATCTTTCACAATTTTTATACCACTTCTCTACATCCGAGTGCATATTGGGCCAATAAAACCATGAGCGAATTAGCTGCACAGTTCGCTCCACCCCCTGATGGCCATGATCATCATGGAGTGAACGGAGGACACCTTCCTGCAAACACTGAGGTAACACAAACTGTTCAACCTCAGTCTGTCCATCAGAGGCCTGAACACAGCGATAAAGGATCGATTCTCGCTCCCTAAACCGATTCCACTGCCGAACCAATTCCCGGGTGACCTCATCAAGTTCATTCCTCTCTTTAGCATCAGGCGTCCTACCCCTCGTCCAAAATTGCATAAAAGAACCAATGTTATAATCCTTATGCTGCAATGTACACAGGTCAGCACCTGACAAACCAGGTAAGACACTGATCTCTTCCTGTACTCCAGTAAAGCCCTCACATAAACCAGAGTCAGCCTCTGCTTCTCTGTGTGTGGTATGCTGATGGGACAATGTATCTGCATTGGCGTTTTGAGAACCAGGACCATATTTCTAGGTCAAATCGAAAGCTGCCAGTTCCGAAGCCCACCTCTGCTCTGTTGCTCCAAGCTTTGCTGTAGCCAGATGACTCAATGGATTATTATCTGTAAAAACTGTGCATTTGTTACCCAGCAAATACTCTCCAAATTTTTCTGTAACAGCCCACTTAAGAGCGACAAGCTCTAATTTCATGGAGCTGTAATTATTCATGTTCCGCTCGGTGGGCTTCAGACTGTGACTAGCGAACACTATAGGGCACAATTTACCCC
>NW_015113898.1:172433-174635 GCF_001443285.1 Poecilia latipinna | reverse complement strand
ATTTACCCCCATGATCTTGAGAGAGTACTGCTCCTAACCCTGCATGGCTGGCATCTACTTCCAAAACGAACGGAAGATGTGCAGACAGATATTGAGGTGGGAGATGAAATGGTGGATTTGCCTGAATCTGAGATTCAATCAGAGGCTGAGAATGATGAAGTTATTCCTGTAGATGTAAATTCTGATGTTCAGCCTCTTTCTGGCAAAAAACCCACACAGGAGATTGACAATTGGCCACCAGCCTGCCAGCTTCCCTTTTATGGGAGCTCAAGGTGTAGAGGGAGCTACTCCTACTGGTTCCACCTGTTACATTCCCCCCCATCATTATGCATCGGCAACCCGACGATGTACATAAAAAACTATTGCCCAAAAACTGAATCATTTCTTCTGCACAGGACATGGCAGCCTGTAAGGGTGGAATGCTGTCCGGCAGTTTTCCGAACTGACCTCCTCAGCTCAGGAATGATGGCGGTGTCAATCTCCTGTGTGGGTTTAACCAGGTGTATGTGGCCCACGCGTTCCACTGTTTGTGATGAGGGCCACACGTCATTATTGCTGATCTGACGGTAGCATCACCTGGGTGTGTGATTGTTCGACGCTGCAGTTGTCGCACCCTGCTGTTCTTTTAGAGTTTGATTTTCCTTTTTTCCCTTGTTTTTTATTCATTTTGTTTTTACAAATATACACCATATTTTGTACAAATATTGTTAATTTTATGCTTGCTGTTTATTGCATTTCGGCTATAAGTGGCCGTTACATGAGCATTACGAGAATTTCCATGTCTAAAATGGCCCAATTGAGAATCTGACTGGAGCGGGAAAGAACGGCAGCGGCTTTAGTGGCAAAAGCTTTATGATATTGGTAAAAAAAAAAGGAACTGGCCGTATTATAAATGAAGATCAGTGATCAAAGCCAGATAAGAGTCTAATTCGATCCTGCGGTCGGGATAAACAGAACAAATGACGTTTGAATACTGAGGCGTATATGCGGTGCCTGTTACAGGGAGGAAGAGGTCGGGAGAAACAATCAGCAATCAGAGAGGGTAAACGGGGGTCAGGCTTACCAGAAGAGGGTAAAGGACGGGCGTTGGAGAAGGTGAACACTGGCGGAAGGAGACCAGCTGCGGGCGTGGGGGGCATCAAAGCTGATGCGACACCACTGGAAACGTTTTGTTGCAGCAGGGAAGATAATGATGAAATGGAACGTTGAAGAGAGTCTATTGAGACGGCGAGCAAAGACAAAGGGAAAAGGGAAGGTCCGAAGCTTGAGGGAGGTGGCTGAAGAGGTGCAGGACACGGCACTGACGCAGACGACGGACCGGGAAAACAATCATCCATTTAGGTGGAGAGAGGGCGAGCCTTGCGTCGTTTGGCGGGGGGAGCAGAGGATTTATGAGTTCTCTTCCTGTAAACCGGAAGTGGGGGCTGAGGAGCAGGAGCCGGCGGAGAAAGAAGAGACGGAGAGTCGACATCGGGTGGCAGAAGGGCGGCTAAGGACGCCACTTACAGAGAACAGAGATCCGCAGAAAAAGAGATCCCTTTGGACCTAAGGATTGAGGCTGGGGATGGATGCTCCGGGCGCGAGGCCAGGCGAGCGCTGCACTGGACGAGTGAGAGGGGGGAGGACCAGGATCCCGACGAGAAGCGAACGGGGAACCGGGAGGATTATCGGACTCAAAGTCATTGTACCAATTTGAATGCAGCTGGGAAGCGTCTGATGGCTTGGGTGTGGATCCTTTTATGCAGAGCTTGATTGCTGATTGAAACGCGCCAGGTGAGGTCCTGAGGACGGGGATGAGCATGACGTCAATGGGCGAACCCAGGGGGCGGGGTCTTCCAGCCTGAACTTCCGCTATAGCTCCATTATCTGCAGCCTTCACTATATATTTTATTCAATTACAAAACGGTTTGTCAATATGTAATTTGAATTGACCAGAAATTAATAGATTTTTTCCCCCTTCAATCTGACGTGCTTCTAAATTATAAAGGGGATAATGTAAGTTTTCATCCATCTATATTCAAAGTTATAGGGACAGTATTATGTAAAACCAACTTTTTTGAGCTTTACGTCATGTTTTGATGTTATCCCCTCATCAAAAACATACCTAGAGTGTTGCTTTGATTCTTTCATGCATGTGAGAAATCCTTTAATCTCCAATGGCAACCATTCAACTGTTTTTTAATGCATGGTAAGATCTAGTGC
>NW_015113898.1:165915-169325 GCF_001443285.1 Poecilia latipinna | reverse complement strand
AAGCGTCTGATGGCTTGGGTGTGGATCCTTTTATGCAGAGCTTGATTGCTGATTGAAACGCGCCAGGTGAGGTCCTGAGGACGGGGATGAGCATGACGTCAATGGGCGAACCCAGGGGGCGGGGTCTTCCAGCCTGAACTTCCGCTATAGCTCCATTATCTGCAGACTTCACTATATATTTTATTCAATTACAAAACGGTTTGTCAATATGTAATTTGAATTGACCAGAAATTAATAGATTTTTTCCCCCTTCAATCTGACGTGCTTCTAAATTATAAAGGGGATAATGTAAGTTTTCATCCATCTATATTCAAAGTTATAGGGACAGTATTATGTAAAACCAACTTTTTTGAGCTTTACGTCATGTTTTGATGTTATCCCCTCATCAAAAACATACCTAGAGTGTTGCTTTGATTCTTTCATGCATGTGAGAAATCCTTTAATCTCCAATGGCAACCATTCAACTGTTTTTTAATGCATGGTAAGATCTAGTGCCGCCTTTCAGACTGCTTTGGGCCTCTGAAGCCTTCTGGCTTCTGCATTACTGAGCAGCTTCCCTCCACTTTTCTCCTTCAGACTAACCAGCACCAATTAACAAACACCTGGTGGAACTGCACACTTGCTGAGCCCATTATAGGAGCTACTTCTCAATACAATGATGGTAAAAATGTTGTTAAAGGGTTAATAGAGGAGCCACCATGTTGTGATGACTCCGTGAAAGTGGAGTTTCAGAAAGGAGTTTTTAAAGAGACAGAAGCCCAATTTTAAGGCATTAAATCACCAAGTAAAAATTTTTAAGTCATATTTAAAATTTATAGCATTTTTAGAACACATGATACTTCCCCTTCAACACAAACTCGATAGTAGTTGGCTTGCCCTTGCATTTATAACTTACTGTTCAGTCATCTGCTCGGCAAGCGCTGCTCATTTGTACATTAAAACATCTTTACTAATCGATTTCTTGTGGGAAACGATTATATATATATAAAATCGTTTCCCACAAGTTTCCTCTTTCTCCCCCCTGCTCCAGCTTGTTTACTTATTTGAATTGGCTGACAAAGACCATAATCAGCTTATGATCTTAAACATTCGCTTGCCAGGAGCCATACTGCGAGTACTGCTCTATTCATCTGTGATGCTTTTCTGACTTATAATCTCTTTGTGAAAAATTAAACCAAAACTGAATGTCTGGAATGAATCTTTTTAGCTCATATTTATATATAGGTGCAGAACTGTTGTCACTTCATGTTTTCATTATATTCATAGGTCTAGTTCTGCCGTCTTTTTAAAATTCAAGAAAAATTACATTTTCCAGTGTAAAATAGGTTCTGCGGCTGATTATTTGATTATTATTCCTTTGAATCTGATGAATTATAATTAGACGGTTGATCATTTCCCAGAGGGTTCAGTGTGAGAAATAATCGTGACTGCACAACAGTCAAAAGAAGAACATATATATATATATATTCCTCCAAACTGCACCCTTGTTCTGTGGCGGGACACACATGGGCGGAGTGAAAAGGGGATGGATGGTTGGATTAGGAATGCCGGCAGCGAGTAGATTATCCAGTATCTGGGCAGGCAGATGCGCAGAGGAGAAAATGACTACACAAAGAGCCAGATCTCCATCAGGGGATCAATTCATGGTGCTCGGTCTGTCACTTCCTGTGAAAAAGCAAATTTCATGGTCTGTTTTCAAGCGGCTGTCAGCCCCGTCAAGAATACGTTTTTCTTTTTTTTTGTCTTCCTCCGTCTGCCTCGTTCCCGGCGCCGCTTTCTGTCGAGCAATCGGGCGGTCTCTGCTCCGATGTGCACGCTTCGTGTGCCTTCAGATGCTCTGCAGCGAGGTGTGCAATCAAACGTGCGCACACGCAGTCACGCTCCAGACGAGCCGACCACATGCATTCACTAACCTATATTTGCTGAGTGTGTTCAATGCTAGTGTGTAAATTTTTTAAGAGGTTTAGGCAGCCAGAGCTGTTGGCTGAGTTTCTACGCCCGGGGCCTCTTGCCTAGGCTCCCACATTTCGCCCAGTGGAGATTCATCCTTATCGCCGTCCTGCACCCCCTCTCTGCCGAAGCTGGGCTCCTGTCCTGCTTGACCACATTTATCCAGGGGGTTCTTGTCTGGGGGTGATAAGCTGACAGACTTACCAGTATGGTTGTAGGGATTCCCCCTCATACCCTCATGTTTCTTAACTCTGTCAATCTTCACTCCTGCAAAAGTAGCAGACAGTTTGCCCCATCCATATATTTGTACATTTTCCTCCCTCTTCCAGCTGTGCTAAAATATTAAGCTACTGTATGTAAATTTTACAAAAAATGTTTTTTTTTGTTTTTGTTTTTTTTGCATATTTGTTAAAACTATCACCATGTTGTGACACAGATAATCTGTGAAGAGAAACTTTATCCGCTGTAATTTGTGGCTATGCTAATTAGCTTTATTTTTCATAACCGGCTATACTAGCTTCGGCACAGCAGAGCAAGGGAGTGAGGGGGAATGAGCGGTGATGCATCGAGGTGATTGATAGCGTTAAGACCCGCCCACTGTCTCTGATTGGTTGTTTCTAGTTAGCACTGGGAGAAGGGAGAGGAGCTAGATTTTTATGGGTTTTTCCCCCCCACAGATTATCTGTCTGATACCATGCTATCACATGCGCTGAGGAAAGGGATGAACATGTTGATCGGGTACGACCTGGTACCAGAACCAAAGATCCTTGAGGCGGTGCTGAGAGCCTGCCGCAGACTAAATGACCTGGCCAGCGCCATCCGCATCCTGGAGGCGGTGAAGGACAAAGCCGGGCCTCACAAAGACATCTACCCGTACGTGATCCAGGAGCTCAAGCCCGTATTAAGTGAACTCGGCATTTCTACACCTGAAGAGCTTGGACTTGATAAAATATGATATACAAGAAGATCAAGCTTTTGCATTTAAATGTTGGCCTCATCAAAACATGTCTGAATTTTGGAAAAAAAAAACCCTATTTGTTCAAACTGTTATCACAGTTTGAACAAATAGGGTTTTTTTTGTTGTTGTTTTTTGTTGATGTTTTTTAAATAAATGTTACCTACTGAAGCCTTAAATCAGAAAGTGAAAAGAATAAATAACTGTAGCTTAAGAGGCCCATCTGGATTTGGGCAAAGACACATTGAAATCACATTCCAGGTGTTCTTTGTCACATTACTCTACATGAGGCAGGAGAAGCTGCAGTCTGTGCCTTTTGTTTTCTGCTGGTGTTATTTTTGTTTTTCTAAAGTTTTCAGAACTTTTATTTTTTTACTTCTAAATTTACCTCTTTCTGATTTATGAGCTGTCAGTTTAGCTAATAAAAACATTTGCTAATAATAAGCATTTGGATTATCCTGGAAATAACCTCTTTAGTAAACATTAAACTCATGGATTCTTAAAG
>NW_015113898.1:143991-161523 GCF_001443285.1 Poecilia latipinna | reverse complement strand
AAACCGAATTTATGTTAAAATGGCTTGCCATACTATCACAAATAATTGTAAACACAAAAAAAGGTTTACTCTCTACCTCTGTGCCTGTTTGTCATTGGGAATGTGCGTGTATTACAGAAAACGCAGATCTCTTTCCTCCGATGAAGGAAGCTTAATTATAGCTTCCTGGTGGTGTTGCAGGTTTCCATAATGTGAAGGCAAGATGGTGTGAAGGAATAGAAATGGGTAGGTGGTAAATGAGCAAACACTGTGTGGTTTCAGAATATTAATTTGAATCGTGTATAAAACATTATGAACTTTGTTGTAGGCTGCCACAGGAGCTGTAATTAGGACATTAAAGCCATAGCTTGTGTATAACACTGAACACATTCATTGCTTATGAAAGAAATGGTCTGTGAACGTGGGATGATAAACACCTTGGAGCTTTAAGAAATCTGAATAAAATCTTGATAAACATTGTTCTAAGAAAATCCTGTACCCCCAAAACAAACACGCACGCACACACACGCACACACACACACACACACACACACACACACACACACACACACACACACACACACACACACACACACACACACGCATGTTTGTCTGGCTATCTTTGTGGGGACTTTCCATTGACTTCCATTCATTTCTACAGCCTAAACCTTACCTTTATTCTTTTCCTAACCCTAACCATCACATACCTAACCCTAACCAAAACTCAATTCATACCTTAGCCCTAAATCTGACCCCTGACCCAAAAACAGGGTTTCCCCTCGTGGGGACCAGGCTCCGGTCCCCACGAGGAGCAATTGGTCCCCACAACGTAGTATATGTCAGGACAATCGTCCCCACAAGGTATTACAAACAAAAGCACGCACACACACACACACACACACACACACACACACACACACCAAGCACATGGTTAGTTGTTAGCAATGACAACTTTTTTTGTAATATCACATTAGTGTTTATATAATTTTTTTTCTTGTAGTATTGGCAACAAATGCACTTAGTATGAGAAGACTACATTTGCTTATCCTAAAAATCTTAGGTGTTACAATAAAATGTGTCATTTTTTTTCTGTTGCTGAGCAAAGATGCACTCATAGTTGGACAGTCATTGTGTAGAGAAACATTGATCAGAAAGTTGTGACTGGTGTTCACTTTCAAAATTTTCAAAATGTCCTTTAAAATCAATCAGAAGGGAAATGAAAATATTTTGAGGACAGCAGTTATAAAGCAAAGATAAAATCATAAGATTTTATTTTTTTTTTTAAATATCTTACCTGTAGTAGATAGCTCCTTTGTCGACTTCAGTCAAAAACCTACATTTTTTAGTCCGAACCAACCCACTATTTGAGAAGGTGGAAAACCAAACTCATACCTGACCATTATCATATTGGTGTAGTGGATGTAGAAAGCAGCGTGTCACTATTTATTTTGGATGTGATTGGCAAAGGAGTGTGTAAAGCATTGCTGGTCAGAGTAACTTCCTGACATAAATCAAAATGCTGTAGAAAATCAAACCATTCAAATGACTCCATTCTCTGAACTACGTCGTATTAGACATGAAGAGGCAAATAACCAAATATGTTGCAGTGAAGAAGTACTTTGGGATTATTTAGAAATTGTCAGATGAGAGGGGTATTTTGTCCATGTTAAAGATATGATCCATGGACATGTGTTCAGTTTCAGCTTTTCAACAAACTCGTGGAAATTGTTGACTTTGACTTGGAAATCTCACACCGATTCTGCTCAATCAGGTTGGACAGGAATGACTGCATGACCGGATCGGTATGGAGACACATGCAGGGTAAATCTGTGGTGATAGAGTGGTGTTTGGGTTGCATGAAGCAGCAACGCCAAAAAGGTTCACCTGAAACATAATTCATATTCATCTCCTTGGTAACTACCAGGACATGCAGACGTAACTGCCACGTTCAAAAGCCTCAGCAGGTGTTCTATCTGTTTTGAAAGCTATAGCACTGGTAGACGTAGCTATCTAGATGAGCTGCAGTCAGAAAATCTTACAAGGTAGCACAGATTGTCAGAACACCAACATCACATTCTTCATCTACCCATCAGTGGCACTAGTCAGCTAGTTTTCAGCTCACGTTTAGCATTCCTCATGGCTGCAGACAGTAATGTTTGTTCGTTGGTTCATATTCATCTGTATGAATTAATATTTAATGCATCAGTCTAAACAAGGTGTCACAACGAGGAAACAAACGCCCCACATATAACCAAGTCGCAGGACTAGCCAAACTTTGAACAAAAAAG
Organism: Poecilia latipinna; assembly: GCF_001443285.1. Lineage (NCBI taxonomy): Eukaryota > Metazoa > Chordata > Actinopteri > Cyprinodontiformes > Poeciliidae > Poecilia > Poecilia latipinna. The sequence continues at coordinate 159,256 of NW_015113898.1, read as the reverse complement.
TACAACTTATGGTCATATCTAATTAACTGAATGCTATTTTGTTAACTTACACTAATATGCTTTTCTATACAGGTAGTTATCTTGACTGGAAACTCCACTTTTTCCATTCTCAGTTTTCACACAGGGAAAACTGGTTGAATGGTTTGATTTTCTGGCACACCACCTCCTACCTCCATTTCCTGTGGACATAATAAACGACTTCTTGCAATACCTATCCCAAGGAAACTTGTATCATGTTTTCTCTGGATACCTTTATGCCAAAATTGTGTTGGCATAAACTGGTGCAGTGTTTTTGAAGTTTTCATTTAGAATTGTTGAAGTCTGTTGTGGACTCGTCAGACCAGGAGTTGGGTTCAATCTTTTGGTACAGACAATGATTTGGATCTGGATTTACGCTAAATGAAGACAGGAAGAAAGTCATTCACTGCATAGAAGTGATTCATAACTTCATCGCTTTTTAAGAGAAACTCACTTCAAATATCTTGTACTACTTCTTTAAAGATGCTTAACTCATTGACCTTGTCCTCACAAATTTAAAGGTTCTTATTTTTTGAGTTGTTGCTAAGGGCTCAGTTGAGGAAGAAGCAGCTATTCAGTTTGCTGTTTGAGTTCTCCTTTTTGTCCCATATCTTTTTTCTTCTGTTCCTGTTGTGATTTTGAGTACAAAATCGTCACTTTGCATACTTCCTCATAATGAGGATTATCTCTACAAACATCCAGCTTGTTCTTTAGTTTCCAGGTACTCATTGTACTTACTTGCCTTGCCTGCACACGCTAATCTGTGCTCTGACAGCCACACACACCTATAGAAATCTTTTCCCGGAGTGCAGCATGTGGATTTGCTCCCACATCATGTCTATTCCACATTATGCAGCCGTAAGCAAAAAAAAAAACAAAAAAAAATATCTACAGTGCAGAGGAATACTTTCCAGTAAAATCCAGAGTGAGGAGGGAAAGGATGTAATTCAGCATCAGCCTCAGCAGCATCAGCATCAGTCGTGGTGGCAGCAGTGAGCATGAGAGAGACGGAGGAAGGGGAGTGTGAGAGTGTGTGAGCGAGCCTGTGTGGGAGCGAGTTCCTATGCACTGTACCGAGCAAAGCGGAGGCTCTGCTGTCGCGCGGAAAGCTGTGTGTTCCCGTCTGATTCCTGCGTGCTCTGGTCAGAAAGGAGCCAGGGTGGAGATGCAGTTTCGCTCAGACCTCCAGCATCACTGAGAGACCCAGCCGGGACATCGCAAGGCGGCAGTATGGTTGGGATGGAAACCCACTGCTGACACCAGTGTGACTGATTATGACAGCCCACGCGTGGACTACCATGCGCCACAGCCGCACTGCTCTGGGAGGAAACATAACCATGTGAAAGTGACTTGGCCACCAGCAACTCTTGGACATGTTTTCCAGGGCAAAGTCTGGATTTCTTTTTGTGTTTAAACTTGTGCTTTTTCTCTTGGTGCTGTCTGGATGCCCTGAACTGTCCTGCCAAGCGAGGACGAAAAGCAGATGGAATAAGGGGGGTAAGTGATGATGGACAACTCAGATTTTTTTAATTTTTTTTTAGTTTTTATCAGGTAGATTGATTCTATCTGGAAGATAGTGAAAATATTTCTATGTCTGTGGTTAGTTCTGTTTGGAACTGCTCCGGCACTGGTCTGCACTCATCAAAGACGGACCTCTGCTTTGAAACACTCAGCTTTATGCAACCAGGAGAGGTATCAAAATGTCTGGACTTTTTGCATATGGAACTGCACTTTTATGACTTACTTTGATGGTTGAGGTGTGTTCAAAGTAAGTTTGCAGAAAGAAGTGATTAGTGGTCAAATCACTGACAGGTCCTCTTTCAGATTGAGTGACTGAATCTACCAAGTTTTCATCTTATTTTAGTGTGGTTGCTAAATTCTCTATGCTTTAAGGAATCTGTAGCAATCTGTTGAAACATCTAGTTTCTGCTTGGGAGTCTTTATTTTTCTAATAAGATCTCATTTATCTCTTCTCCTTGGAATGGTTGGTCTGCTGAAAATGCCACTAGTGTCTGAGAACTGTGATTTTTTTTAGGGGGGTTTAAAGACTCAAAAGTGTAAATAATTTATCACAACCCCTCCCTGGAACAGGTCCTCATGTCTTTCTCGTAGCATTTAATCCCCTTTGTCGGATTAAAAGAACCTCTAATCTTCATGCTCGCGTTCATCGAGAAGGCTGAAAGATGTTCTCTGCACCCTATTGGCATTGTTAGTCCTCAAGGCTAAGATTCAGTGGGACGTGAAGGTCTTTAAAGAGCCAGTGCCACTATTGTAATCTAAATAGATCACAATAGTGGCACTAAATAATGATTACTTGCCACTTGTGTTTTCATTCTGCCTCACCCTAGTTCTGATTTGCATTTCTTCAAATGCAACTTCTACAGGGTTTGTCGCGTGCATCATCTGCACATGAAAGTTTTGATGAGGGTCAGCGTTGCATCTTAACCTCAGCTGAAACAACAAAACGAACAACAGAATCCAGAAGTTTTACTTTTGTGTCTCTTTTGCAAAAATAGTCTGCATTCTTGGTGCAAATTTTAAATTTATGGTTTGCTAAGAGCCGTTTAACTGCCAATGCTTTTGGTACAAATATGACTTAGCAATCCAAGCCAAGGGTAAAACCACATTCATTATAAAATTCCAGCTACCAGTGGCCTCTAGTGAAATGAAGTGCAGTGACCTTACTCCAAGTAATTAAGCCATGAACCCTTTCCCTACTGGACCAAATATTCTGACATGTTCAGAATTATCTTTACTTAGACTTCTGTGACGCAAAAGGATCATATTTTCTGTATTAACATGTTTATAGAATATTTCCTATGGTATTAGCAAGTGTTTGCTGTCATTTCAGGTTATATAAAATATGCTTAGAATAACATTTCACTTAAAAATGTCTTTAACCAGTGAGGACTTAACTAGAGAAAAACATCCATTTAGTGTCACATTTATTAAGATTTTCCCAATTTGTAATATGCCACTCCACAGATGCATTTTAATACTTTTCCTACTTTAATTAAATTAGGACAAGATTGCACAAGAAATAAGTGTATACTGTGCCTTTAAACTGTCTGGATGTAGAACTGCTACATACCTACTACATAAAAACTTGAACTATATGGTTCTGTACTCTTTAATAAGAGGTTGCCCTGTACAAAAAAAAATATTTAATGTCAGAAATGTGGCCATGCTTTATTATAATCACCAATTCAAAGTCTTCTAAACATCAAACATTACTGGAGGTGTCTAATGTTGAGGAACAAATTTGGATTAGCTTCTCCACAAAAACTCAAGCAAACAAACAGCTTTTAGTTGCTTAATGATTTAATCCCAGGGTTGTCCCAAACAGACACTGATCCAAGTCATTCAGAAATAACCATGAGCTGAAGAGTGTATCGCTTAGACAATAATGAAATCAGACATCTGCATGTTCTTGAATACTTTGAAGATTTATAGTGTTATGAATTTCCTTTGAAACTTTTTAAGCTACTTTTAATAACTGAGCATACTATGCTGTTAAATTAACTTGATTTAGGAAGCTAGGCAGATTTCCCATTTGTTTAAAAACGTATATCTGACTTGACAAATAAAAACTCTTTATAAGAAGAAAAGATTATTGATGAAATCACTTTAAAACACAATACATTAGGTAGGTTATCATGTTTTCTCAGTTTTAATATGACTTGTTGATGATCACATTTGAAAAATGTTACAATAAGGTTTCAGTTAATCGTGTGGATGAAATGTACCTGAAAGGTTTTCTTCCTGCTGCTTAAGTTTTGCTTCAATTGAATGTCAAACAACTTACTAAAACGTGTTCATTTCTCTGACACCAGAGACCTCAGAGCAGGTTGCATGACTCAGACAGGTAGCTGGACCAGTGTTTCTCTCTGTGAATATCACTGTAAAGTAGCAAACATGTTAAGGATCACTCTTGCTGTGTCCAATCTTGCTGTGGTGTCCTTGAGGAGGTCCAAGTTCTACAGTATTTGAACATCTGAGAAATGAAATGTGATTGACTTAAAGTGTAAGGATTCAACAGTTTGTTTATAAAACAAACCATTTTATAAACGGTTTGTTCATGAAACAAACTGTTCAACATAAACTGTTCGTTTCATATTGTCATGTTTCACCTTGCCGTTAGGTTACTCATTTTTCTTTTCCTTTAATGATTTAAAACACGTTCTAACATGTTCATAATGCATTCTTAATGCATCATATTTAGAAAACAAGTCCCTTAGTTGCTTTAGCATGTTGTCCAGGAACATCCACTATCAAGCAAATTCCTGTTTATTCATGTTCACTTTCCAGCAGAGACCTGGAATTCACAAGCAGCCAGGCTCACTAGGTCAACTTCCACAGCAGAAATGGAAGTGAGCCTAGCAGTGGGGGAAGAAATTCAATTGGATGCATTTCGATTGCACCTAACTACAATAAATGGTAATGTGAAGACAGTACCAGGTGGAGAGAAGCCTTGCTGTGTTAACACAAAGCCAGGAAGACAAATGATTTGCAGAACAACCCAGAATTCCAGAAGAGAGGACCGCTTTTGTAATGTTCTCAAAAACTGATTTACTAAACAGGGTCCTGCTGAGGCAGTCAGCTAAAGAGTAATTGTAAAAAAAAAAAAAAAAAAAAAAGAAGGGAGCAATACCGATTACAGATAAAACACTTACACTCCTCTGTTGCCGAACGCTTAGTGAATTGCACTGTTCAGGATGGAAATCGGTAGGATATCAAATTTTTAGACTAGGAAAGAATTAATATCATCACTTCCCACTCACACGGGATTATTGTGCAGGCTACTACAGCTCAAATTGCTTCCTCTACCACTATGTATGCTTGTACTCCATAAAAGTATAATTACTGGTCAGAGCTGCCCAGAGCATTAAAAACAGAAAACAAGCATCTGAAAATGTTCAACAGCAGCAGCTTCACAGCACTGCACTGAGGTACAGGGTCCTTTCAGAGTGGATTTCTAAGCATTAATCATTTGTCAGCATTTTCAAAGTCCAAGCTATCTCTTTTTAAACTTGGCTTGTTATAAATAATTTCATAGAACATATCCTGCCTCTTCAACTTCATCATCTTTTAAGCTTAACTTCAAATGATGCTGCATTTGCTGTACTGTGCAAATTATCGTTTTTTTCTTTTTACAAGAAAATTTTGTATTATTCTCTCATTTTGTATTATTCTCTCATTTTGTATTATTCTCTCATTTGTATGCAGTCCTTTGCTTGAGTTTATATCTCTAAAGAAAACCAGCAGATTCTCAGTGAGGTTCAGGGGTTGGAATGTCTAGAATGAAGACGTTCTGACACCAGTGATCCTTGGTGTAATAACCATCTGGCTGACAGTTACACTGCTTAGTGTTTGCATGTGAGTATCTGAGAATAAATCTGTTTTTATAACAGTTTACTTTGGGCTACTTTTCTCTTGGTGTGTTGTTTGAGGTGTTCTGATCAAAACAGAATTTTCTCTTCCATGATGGAGGTTCTATATGGTAGTACGACCAACCAACTGCAAAGACTGAAGAAAATGATGTTTTGTATCTTACTATGCTCTTGAAATTAGTGACCACCCTAATTTGCAGCAAATTTGTAAAAGTTTATTCAGTGTGGAGGCTGAACCCAGAGCTACAGTTGTGCTTTTGAAAGTTTGCAGCGAGTCTAGCAGGCGGTGTTCTTTGAAAATGAGTTTGAGTGAGAGGTGACGCGCAAGATTCACACTGAGTTACAAAAATTCGGAGATGCAAGCGAAAATCTCATTAACTGCTGTTAGAAGGATTCATGCAGTCAGTGTGTTTATTTAACTGATCACTGATGCTATCACAGAGTCTGAGGACTTGAGTCGTTTCTAAAACCTATGCTAGCTTTTTCTTCTTCTCCTCGTCATCCTTAGTAACACAAAACATGCCACTGCTTCTTTTAAATAGCATTATAAATATATTTTGCATTTGAACTACAGCCTGAAGAACTAACAACCTCCCACAGCCACATAGCAGGCGGCCTACATCAGCCTGTTTGGAGGTAGTTCACCAAGTGGGAATCCTCTCTACTGGGAGAACTGATCTACTGATCTTTATTTTTATTTTTTTCAACAGCATGTTTTATTCATTTGTCTAAGAAGCAAGATCTGATGCGTGTAGCAATTGTGCTTCCACAAATTTTAATAAATTAGACTAGTTTGATTAATGCCACTCAGGTTTTGAGTGTCATTTTGTTGTTTCTTTGGCTAGCATGGTTGTTGATTTTATTTATTTTGTTTTTTTTTTAATGAAGTCACAAGTTAATTTTGCATGTGACATGCAAAATTAAGACATAATTTTGCATGTCACACACTGTGGATAAACTAAAGCTACTTCTAAACTGGTTGCGTATGCAGCTTAAAATACTAAAGGTTACAGTGTCATTAGTGCCGGGTCGGCCATTGGTTGGTTTCCCAAACAGCTGGTCTGTTCCGGGCTGAACCAGTCGGTGGTGGGAATGTATGTTTCTGTTTGTATTTTTTAGTTACCGTAGATAGCGCTGTGGCCCGTGCAGTGCAGTGTATGCAGTGAAATGTCAGAGTGGGTCAGCAATGCTACTAAGGCGAGAGATAAACTTCCCGTCCAAATCTGAAAAACAAAAGAAAGTAATTAAGAGGAGCCAACATCCCAAAAAGAAAGGAGAAAGAAATGAGTGGGGTTAAAAAAAACTGAAGATAAATAAATAAATAAATAAAGTTAATGCAGGTTTGGCTGATATTTCTGGTCAGGCATATGCTGACAGACTGGAAAAAGGTTCACTTTTCATTATTTCAAAAGAAAGCATTTTTCTTTGGCAATAAAAATAGTTATATCTAAATACAGACTGTATATCTTTTTTTCACAGCTCAAGAAAAATACTGAGTAATTCACTTCCTGTTTGCGCTTTTCTTAAGTTAATATATTTGTGTTCACTCAATTCTTTGAAAAGTACTAACAAGTTCTTAGGGATGGGGTTAGGGTAGGGTTAGGGTTAGGCGGAGGAGGAGTTTTAAAACAGGGACAGGATAATACCAGGAGGAGGAGGAGTGACAGAGAAAACATCAGGTGCAGAGTGCAGGACAAGCTGGCATCATGTCTTTCATTAGGGCTACATTAGCTTCTAGAGATCCGAGGATTGTCCAAGCCTCAGCTTTTTAACATCTGAAAACCATCTGTAAATGATTTATGTCCCTTCAAACATATTCTTTCTCCTGACAGATCTGTAAATGAATTTTATCCAAAGTGAGTCTTCTGCATGCTCACTCACCTGATGATAGATTTTATTCATGCCCACAAATGAGAACATGGTATAAAATAAGTAAAATCTACCTCTTTGATCATAAATGTGAAGACTGTCTGATAAAACTAATTTGCCAGATTTACCATAAAAAATCTCGCAAATTTCACTTTCTCCTAAAGTGTATGTTTGGGAGAAAATTCATGATTTTTAAAAAATATTTTCAGGAGTTAAAAAGTCTAGGCTTTGAGTAATTTGCTCTGGTCTTAAGAGCAGGATAAGCTGTAATTTATTATATTTTTATCTAAAATGTTATATTTAAATAGTAATTTTAATTAAGAATTTTTATTTTTTTTTATTTTTTACCAAGTTCTTTTGTTTTAAAATTATGGGCTGGATTTTAACCCCAGCCAGCCTCGGGTTGCAAGGCTAAATATATAACTGGCTTAATATTACATTAGAATGAAGAATGTAAGTTCATAACATGTGCAATATATTTGCCAACAATTATTGCACTCCAAACATAATGCATTATTAAAATTGCACACACTGATACCGGGGTGATGATATAATTGCTATATAGAGTCATCCCTAATAAATAAATGGTAACTGTAAACTAAATGTGGAAACTATGTTTAGGTGTGCCTTTACAAAGTTATTAGTTTCCCTATTTTATCACCTCTTATAAATATTTTAGGTGCTGTTGCAGACATGCTCTAGGATTTCTCAAACATGCATGAAAGAATCAAGGCAACACTCCAGGTATGTTTTTGATGAGGAAATGACATAATTTTTCATGACGAAAAGCTAAAAAAAGTCGATTTTGCATAATGCTGCTCCTTTAAGTACACAGGTTTCCTCTGTTCTTTCAGTGACCCTTGCTAGAAGTTGAGAACAGCTGTGAGTTGACTTGAGTCTTGGGGCTGAAAACACAGTTAGGGCTGTCACAGAACATGAGGAACATCAGTCACCATTTGTTCCTGTGAGACTTTGAGGAGTTGTAGACTGACATGTAGTGACTCAGTTTGATTTAGCTGTTGAGGACATTGTTTTCAGAACCTCATGTTGTATAAATGTAGGCCAAGAATTTTTTATTCATTTTATTATTATTATTATTTTTACATTTTCTGATGTAAATGATGATGTTTACATGACACAGAGGAAGTACATTTGTAATGACTGAAGTCTCCTCATAATTACTCAATCAGTACAACAGGGGACAGAAAGGCAGAAACACTCTCATGTTTCCATGTTCCATTAATTGGATCATTAGGCCATGTGCCACTGCGAGTTGAGAAGAATAATTTCCTCAGATGTGTTCGACTTATTGGCGTCTACACTAAATAAATAAATACAGTTAACACAAGCTCAAATATGTGAGTGAGATTACATATGCAGATATCGCAGGACTGAGTCAACAGTAGGTAAACATATTTAGAGCATTTGTTTTCAAATCAGATGAGGAAAATAAAATGGTTCAATTTTAGATCCTAATTTGGCAAAAATGATCAATGTTCCAGGACAAACAATAAAGATACTGTTTCACATAGTGATGGCAACTTCGCATAATTTCAAGCTTTTGCTGTAAAATTTTTATCTACTTTTTTCCCATTAATACCAATGGCTGACTGCAAATGTACCTTTCACTTTTCAGATTTTTATTTGTAAAGCAATATAAAAACATTTTCACTTTACTTCCACTTAAAAGTTAAGCACAGTTCTTTTTGGCATGTAATATTAATTACACCATATTTTCTAGTTTTACAAAATTTGTAAAAGCTCAAATGGAATATATTTTTTAAGGCACCTTATGGTTTGTTTTTCCCTGTTCAAAGCAAACGTTGGTGTGTTGCTGTAACAAACCTCTACTGTATTCAGCACTATAGTCTCCGATGTCTTTTCTTCCGCTGATTTTGTTCTGATTGTAATTTTTTAGCTGATCTCATTACATTAATGCTGAGTTTCAAGTCTACACTGCACAGAGCAAGGTCGACTGGTTAGCTAACTGATTATGCTGTTTTTTTTTTTTTTTCTTCCTACCCATGAGAGAAAGTTCTATCTACACTATGTGTATGGAGCTTTTTGACACAATCATACTGATTTTTATTGAAATGATCAGTGTTAACCAAGTTTCTTTAAATTGAAGTAGTAACAAGAAGTAAATACGTAAATTACTTCCTAATTTATCATTATTTTAAAAGGAAAGGAAGTAAAAATCCGTGATTAGTCTGGGGAAAGATGACATATTTTGGGAAATTACACACTATGACAATGATTAGGTTGTTGGGTTGAGTGTCATTGCTAGTTGCTGCACTCTTCCCCCCAACCCCCCATCAAATCAACTCACTTTTCATCCCCATCACAGTTTAATTGCCACATCACCATCACATGACTTCTAATGAAGCATCCTCTAATTGCAGAGGAAATGACACTTTATAATAACAGTTTTTTAAATGGGTGATTCCCGAACAGCAAATGTGACAACCTCAGCTTGATGGATAGATATCTGATTGTTTTATGACTGCAAACTCATTTACTGTTTTATTTAATTTTTTTGGCCTTAGCTGATGCACAGGACCTGCTGGCTCACATATGAAGATGGTTTGTGTATAATAGTGCATGCATGGCTGCTTGCCTTGTGTGGAGTATCTGTCCTTCTCGCTCATCTCTCTCATTTGTTCAGACAAGATGGCTCCTGTTGTAACGGCCGTGATGGTGCACAAGTTTTTTATTTTTATTTTTCTATCTGGCAAGTTAAAGTGAAACATTAGCAATTTAGTCTGTGAGATTATCTATGAAACTTCCTTTACTCTGAGTCACTCGTTTTGCAGAAAGTCATTTCCATGGAAGTCGCAGTTTATAACACACTCACATCAGCTTCTCTGTCCGAAGGAATTTCTGTCGTTGCTAGGAAAATGTTGCTGTCATGGTCAAAAACAGGAAGCTTTCACGAAGTGAGGCAGTAGATGAAACTACACCTCGGTGAGCTCTTTCAACTTCTCTGTGACTCTCTACCTCACTCTAGCTCTCTTTCTCTCCATATACCTTCTTACCTCTCTTTGCTCTCTCCAATAAAACTTTAAAGAGATAAGAAGCTTTTTTCTATTTCAGGGTCACCATTAGCCTGAATAATGCATTTACAAGGGAAGAGTAGTTTGGGTTCTGTGGAGGATAGAAGCACTGTCTTCAATTAAATTATACATCATTATCACAGCTGGCAAGTCTGGTGCGACGGTACCCTCTCCATCCTCTTCTAAATGTTCCATGTCTTGTCCAATATTGTGTGTCAAACAACAGCCTCTTCCTGTGCCAGCGTGGAGCTGGTGAGGAGGTTCCACCACCTGAGCTGGATCGAGGTGTGCTTTAAAAATTGGAACATTTCAATCCTGGGACATATATTAATGAATGGACTATGTTGTGAATATTACATTCTCCAGCTTTAAAATCAACACAGGACTCTACAGTAACATTCACATTCTAACGCCATTCTTCAAAAGCCTTAAAATGAGTGGATATTTTATTGCAGTAACAAAATATTGCGTTGTATTTTTTATTTTTTTAATCATGCAATTTTAAGAACATTTATTAAAGCTGCAGTAGGTAACATCTATAAATAATATAACTGTCACTATGTCATGACAGTATAACATGAGGCAGATAATTCACCTTCTACAATACACCCTCCCGATCAGAAATCACCAATCAGAGCCAGTCTTAGCCCTGCTTACAGTCTTGTGCATTCTGCTCACACCCCTCCCTTCCTCTTTGCCACACTAGAGCTACGACGGAGCCTGCTGTGGATGCTAAGGCTAGTTAGCCTGGCCACAGCAACATGACTGCAGATAAACAGTTTTCCTGTAATCAAGTTGTTTTCCTGTTATTAGCACATTAGCACAAACGAGCATGATCGACAGTGGAAGTCTCTCCTCCTGGCTTTAATTGGTTCTTTTTGACTGGGAGCCGTTTTATTTCTACATTGTATCATCACACTTTAAGCAGATGAATATGTGTTTTCTTTATCTCCAGTGACAAAAACCACTGACTCTAGCACCAATAATCTCATCTAAACAGTGAAATTAAATGATTGCACTTAAAATATGAACATTTCACCTGCTGTGACCTGAACAGTCTCACTACTTCCTTCTGGTCCACATGGATTTGACTTGCACACCTGCTTTTGTGTTTTCAAATGTTGGGATTTGTGTAGAAGAAATATTCAGTTAACTTTACTAATGCTGCTACCAAAAAGGTACCGAAGACATTGTAAACTCACTTATATATTGTTATATGAAATGTTTAACCTCTAGCATATCTGCACAAATAACTGCTTGCTATTAAAGTATAACAGTATAAAAGATAATTTATAGAATTTTTGTTAAAATTGTTGTACACAACATAAATAGGGAGGTTAATTTCAGCAATTTCACAGTTTATAATTACAAGGCCTTCTCCTGTGGTGAGGCTGCAAGAAGCTTTCGCTTTGTGAAGTATGTCAGAGCAGCATTTCTGCAGAGGAACAGCTTTTTACTGTCAGATTAAATTGTCCAACAAAGCTGTCCCATCTTCCTAAACCAGGATGTGTGTGACGCAAACCCCCTCTGCCACTTGCTACTTATTCTGTTTCTACTTAGTTTATTTTAAATATGGACAGAAATACTAGTTGGTGACAGGAAGCAGAAGATTTTTAACTCAATCGGTTCTTGAGTTCAGCAGAAGATGTTCTGGCTTTTTATCCAATACTTTTTTTTTGTTGCTCTAGTTGCTTTTTACTTTGTTGTTGAAGTTGTTACTGCAGGAGGAAGATATAAGGTTGGCTATTTTCAACATGCTGAGCTGTGTTAAAAATTCAATTTAGGAGACGCTCAGAGATATGAGAATCTATTTAAAAGGAAAGGTAAGAGTATGCAATATCTCAAGACATGTCTGTTGTTGATTCAAGCAGTGAGAAAAAGGGTAAGACTTCCAGCAGATAGTAGGAAGGCTGACCTTGTTGTGCTAATCATGCTAATTGTCCATGTAAGATGCTGTAGAAAGTTGAAAACGTTAACTATGTCATTTATTTCTTTGTTTTAAAATGTTAAAATCCTGTTTTACAGTGCCTGATGTGATGTCATTATGTTTTTCATATAAAATTGAAAAAAAAAAGTCAGTTTAAATGGTATGCAGTCCTATATTGTGGTTCTTCAGGAGGAATTGCAGTTATTGAAAATTGGCTGCAAAACTCTGATCAATGTAGTGCTTCAGCACAAAAATGTTCCTCCGTTATGCTGTTTGAACCCCTTCTTTGGAGCATTGGGCTTAGAAGTAACTCGTATGATGAGCTGTTCATACCTGGTAGAACTGTAGACTCAGTTCTACCAGGTGTTTGCTAACTGCTGCTGCCGCTAGTCTGGAGGAGCTGAGTAGGAAAGATGTGCTCTGTGAGGCCAAAGCTTGGCTGGTTACTGTAGCTCTGTGGCAGAGCTTTGTGAAAATAGGCAGACCTAAGTTGGAGCAAGTGTTTAGGCTCCCCTGAATGGTTGCCATAGGTGATTCAAGGCTTTCTCAGACATGCGTGAAGCAGTCAAAGCAATGCTCCAGGTATGTTTTCGATGAGGACATAACATTATAACATGATATAAATCTTAAAAAGCTAAATTTTACGAAATATCCCCACTTTAAGGAAATTGACTTTGTTTTTTTCTAAATTGGCAGATTGAGTATTTATTTCAGTTGGCTTTAAAAATTGTAGTGGTGTTGAGAGTAAATGTGAGTTCAGGCCAGTGTTTTGGTTTGTTCACCAATTCCGCCAGAGGTCATTTGTAAAGATCTGATGTTGTCTTATTATATATCAAACAACTTGAGGAATCTGTTACAGGACTACCCAGGTGAAAAATTAGTGTACTAAGTATGTTAAATTTTAACATACTTGAGTATATTTCAAGTATACTTAGAATTAGTATACTTAAAGTGTGACTTTTTTGAAATACTAATTTGGTGCTTAGTGTACTTAAGTAGTATTTAAGTAGTACTTAAGCACTAAAAGTGTACTAAGCATACTTCAACGTACTTTTCTTGGACAAACATTAGTACTTACTGTACTTTAAGTGTACTGTTTTACATGTACTAAAAACGTGTTTGATAAGTATATTTTGAGTGTACTATTTTAGTGATTGAATTAGATTTAACATTGAATTAGATTTAACATATACTTAGATTGTATCTTAAGTATATTGTAAATACATATTTAATATATTAGTAGTGTGATTACAGTATCCTACAAATACAATTTTGGTTTATTATAATTGCTAATGAAGTACACTTTTTTTGTTTCTTAATGTCTTAAGAATAATAATTCTTCCTTGCCACTTTGTACATTACATCCTTCATATACACATCAGTACTGCAACCACATCAGGCTACCAGAACACAGAAGGATCCATTACAACACACTTTACAGGTGAAACTAATTACATTGTGCTTTCAATATATTACCATTTTGGTAACACTTTATTTGATGGGGTGTGCATAATAAGACTGACATGACACAGTCATAAACATAACATAAAACCTTTCATCCAACTTTTAAAGCAACTTCTCATTAAAATTGTCATTATTTACTGAATGACACTTCATGACCCTGTTGGTATGTTCCTAGCAGGAGATATGTCATGTTTATGACAATATTTTATCAGTCTTATGCACACCCCGTCAAATAAAATGTTACCCACATTTTTTCAAGAGCCAACATACTATAACAGAATTGTACAAATTGTCAATACATTCAAAGTTTACAGCCAACATGCTTATGAAAATTAGCACAATAAAACAATAGGCACACTTTAGAGGAAATATGAAAAATATTTCACCAAGGACAGAATATTGTTTTAATACAATGTCACAATATTCCAGACAAACTGACATTTCTCCGTCCTAAGAACAGTGAGGATCAACGACAGAACATTCCCATTCACTGCACCACTGCACTTTACAGAAACCTACAAAAAATGACAAAAGAGCAATTAAACAGAGAATGCATTTGTATTTTAAAGAGTACAGAAAAAAGGCAACAAAAATATGAGACTTACAATTTTAAGACGTTGTGGACTCGCTGTGTATGTGACATCATCAGAAGTGATGATGATTGGGACCAGGTGCCTTGTGTGGAAAATCATTTCTGGGTGTCTTTTTTGCCTGTTTATGTTAGAAGTAGAAAAAAAATAGTCAGATAGAATCAGTTGATGTTGGCAATAACTATGAAGCTGTTTTAAGTGTGGACTTAAGGAGACAAACTACCTTAAAATCTTTCCATCCATGATCTGAACACACTGATCCTAGCAGGGTGGTGAGGGGGGCTGGTGGTGCCCATCTCCAGCAGCCATCAGATGAGAGGCAGGGTTCACCCTGGACAGGTCACCAGTCCATCACAGGGCCCTGAAAGTCAACAACAAATAAAATGTATGAAAGAGAAATGTTAGATTAACAAGGGGAAAAATTCTTTCCAGTTACCTTTAAATCAAATCATGTTTATTAAGCACTTAGTGTTGGTAACAGCAGTTTTTGTTGTTGAAAATGTAGCTAGCTCCTCATTGAAAAAACAAACTTACATCATTAAGACGATGTGGAGGTTCATCCTCAGAGCTGGTTGTTGATCTGGTGGAGTCACAGCCTCTTCTGAGACAGGAAAGTCTTTAGATTTTCTAATACCTGATCGCTCTGGCTTCCTATTTCATCTTCATTTGCAAAGATATGTTGAAGATAAAAACATTGATGAACAAGTTATAACAACAACCTCAAAATATCAAAGTCATATGGAGCTTAATTAAAACCAGGTTAAGTTTATGAAGTATATTGAGTTGTAACAAAGAGCTTCCAGTTATAACATGAATGATTGTTATAGTAATAATCATAAAAGTCACAATAAAATTGATGAAATAATTATTTCTGAAACCAACGTAAGTTTGTTTATATTTTTACTGCACCGTTTGTAGCATCCCGTTTGAAAGGATGGTCTCTCAAACTGATGG
>NW_015113898.1:140273-140838 GCF_001443285.1 Poecilia latipinna | reverse complement strand
AAGTTTGTTTATATTTTTACTGCACCGTTTGTAGCATCCCGTTTGAAAGGATGGTCTCTCAAACTGATGGCTCCCGTTTCAAACTCTTCTTATTAAAGTAAGAGCTAGAGAGCTAAATATAATTGAAATATTGGCTACCTTCGACAGAAAAAGGAGCTAAGTCTATGAAAGCAATGTAGCAGTTTAGCTAGCTTTGATTTCCAAAGCATAAGGTGGCAGTTTATCATGATTCAGCCAAAGTAATGACATAACAAACTGTTTATTGTCAATGTGTTTCATCCTATTGAGCAGTGAAAGTAAATAAAATCTGTTACATGTCTTTTGCTTTAAGTATTTACTTACTGGAGGGTTGTTTGTGCTGCAGAGCCACAACAACAGCTAGCTCCTCACTTCAGCGGCTCTTTTCACCTGTGCCATTCAGTACTGCACCTGTTGCTCCTCCTTCCCTTTGGACTGAACCATTGTTCTAACAATAATGGGGGGGGGGACCTAAAAGTTAATTCTTATTTTTTTTCTTAGGTGAATGGCAGATTTACTTCGTTCTTTGTTTCTATTGCCTTTTTTA
>NW_015113898.1:126720-139153 GCF_001443285.1 Poecilia latipinna | reverse complement strand
AAACATTCTAACGGACAATGTTTTTACCTTATTTTCAAGTATATTATGTGTGTTTATTGTCGTTAGTGTCAGAGACTAACGGGGGAGATTGCGGTTTGGGCTCTTTACTTCTGAAGCATGCCGAAGGACAACAAGCTTCATAGCTTAACAGTAGTGCAGCTCTAGTGTCAGAGTTCTGGTTCAGCTGACAGTTCAGGTTCAAAGTTGTTGCTTTTAGAAAAACATGACCGTGTTCCTCAAGGTCTCTGTGTTATTTCGTTTTATTACCTTTGCATGTTTCTTGTGAATAGCTTGAATAGGACGGTGTTTACAGCAGTGTGTACAGGTGGATCAGTTGCTCGGCTGTCTGGCTCTGGTCTGCTCTCTTGTTCCCATAAACTCGCTCTTTCAGGCTTAATACAGAAGTGATTCCATGGAAATAACTCAGGAGGCTCCTTTATTTACCATCCGTCTCCCTCCGGTAGTTTTAGGCTGAAGAAGCTGATCCGGAGTGAAGTGAAGGCTGCAAACTTTGCTGTGTGGCGTTAGCTTTAACTGGTAGCGACGAAAATTTACAAGCCACCATCATCTTAATTCAGGATCGCTTGGAAATTAATGAAAACTTAAAAGCCCATTACATTAGGAAGACAACAAGTTCATAGTATTGCTTTTTTTGCGTCTGAAATACGACTTAATCTTTTCTAACTGTCATGGTAACTTAAAAGTGGAAACAAGTAAGCGCATTGGCTCATGCAGATGTGACGTCAACGCCATAGTGCAAAAAGCCCATTGTCAGTTATTGTCTGCAGTTTTGTGTCAGTCACTTAGCAAACTTGCCCTTTAAAGCCCTTTCAAAATAAAATAATCGGCCGTAAAACAACAAANACTGCACGCCCCACTTTGCAGTTTGTTTAAAAATGGTTTTTGCAGACCTTTGAGCTGATGGTAATATGTTTTTTTCACATCACATGGACTATTTCTTACATTTCTGCAAGTCAGCAGTTGGCTTCAAAGACATTTGCCATTTTCACCAAAAGCATTCAGCATTCACACTTGCATTTTTTCAGGAAATGCACACTTTCTAGTTTTATTTTGTATTCGTAAATATTTTTTTTTAATATTTGTATTTTTATTATAGTTGATCATGTTGTTTTTCATGTTTCCTTATTTCTTTTGTTCCTCCTATAATTGATTGAGCTATATAGATATAATTTATAATGTATAAAAGTATTGTTTATGTGATTTAATTAGCTCTACATCCTTAAGAAAATGAAAAAATATGGTGTTTTATAAGATAATTTATCTTTTACAGTGCCAATAATGCTGAAATTAATAGTAAATAGTCAAGAAGTTGTGGTATCATGATCTAGTAATGTAATTAGATTAGTTGTGTTACCACCCCCACGCCACTAGAGGCAGGAGCAGGAAAGTCGCAGAAAAATGCGACTAAGGAGCAGATTTAGAAGTACACCGAAAGCTACAGAATTTGTTAAAAAACTGTGAGCTGCGCTGAACAAATAAAAGAGAGAAGTTCAAATAGATGCTGAACTTCTAATGATGAAGATATATCACAGATTTCAAAAGAAAATAAAAACGGAAGTATAGCAAATAGCGCCCCCTTCACTTCCGGATTGCAATGGTCCTATTTCCAAATAAGGTATGAGACTGCCAGTGATCCGTCCTCGCCTCTTTCTGTTTGCTGCAGCGAGGTGTAACTTATCGTATTCGCCAATGGATTCCAGGCACATTGTTCTCCTTGACTCTGTGTTTTTGTATTATTCCTGAAACTGAATAAATCTGACAAATAGGTCAATATGTTTTACACGAACTAATAAATTCGGCAACAACGTTTTGAAACAGCTTTATTTAGCTACACTGTATTTTGATCAGGCAATACGTTAACCACCTTGACGTTTAGTACTATGGAAACATCGACTTCAGGCATACATTTTCACCAGTTAATCTAAATTCCAGTGGATCACGAACACTGCCTGCTTCTTCCGTGAGTTTGTAATGTTTTTATAGTGTCACTCTTACTATGTTTAAGCGAACCTAGTACCCCAGGAGATGATGACCGTTTTACGTGAGAACTTCAAATTTAAATTATTTAGGTCTGTTATTTATTTCTATAAGGAGTTTGCAATATGCTAAACCAGTGTTAGCAAGTCCCAAACCAGTCTTCTTCTGCAGTCATTCATTGCACTAACAGGGCCTGAGCAGGAGTAACACTCTAGGTGTTAGCTGTTCTATTCACTTAAAAGAGAACTGGCTCAATCTGTTAGACCCATTGTGCTGCTCAGTGACAGCCGTTGTGCTTTATCCAGGCGATCGCGATGGGAGTCATCGGCCTGGATAAGATCAAAACCCTGCAGCGAAACCCGGCTAACATCAGAAATCTGTGCATCCTGGCACATGTTGATCACGGTAAGTTCACAGCCTGTTTTCTAGACTGCGCTGCCACTTCGAATGATCCTAACTTTCCATTTCACTTAGGGGTTCGAGCTGACAGATTGGAGTTGGTTTTCCACAGGGTTAGGGTTAGAAGCGGTTTTTAAGAGAATGTTGGTAGATTGTCATATAATACGTGGATAAATGAAATCGATTCTCCATCTCACTGTGTAAAATGTTCACATAAACAGCATGAAGATGAGCCGAGCTGCACTCTGAACAGAATAATAGGTTAGATTTATTATAATATTTTTGAGTAACCATTAAAGTATTACTTGACATTAAAAATCCCAACATTTAAAGTATAGATGTAGTATTCTGATTAACTAACAATTAAGTAATTGATTTTCTAACATTTATTTCATGACAAAGACTTTAAGAAGCTAGGGTTTTTTTTTAATTTATAAGAGACGGTTTCTATTTAGTTCTATTCTGTTCTATTACTATTAATAAATCCCTGAGGTACCTTCTGAAGAGGAACCCTAGTTGTTAATGATAAATAAAATGTGGAAATTAATACAACAGTGAAACAAAAACAAAAATAGAACTTGGAAAACATGGATCGAGAGTTTAAATTAAAAAGACTGGTGATCTATAATTGTCAAATTAGAACAGAAGCGGCAGAATTGAAACAGAGGGAATATCCTGCTGCAATAGCAGCATCAGGATATGAAGGTTGACACAAAATATATTGAAACAAGATTAACAATAACAACAATACTCGTGATAATAACATACTGTATGAGATTATGACAAAGATTATTAGAATAAAAATATACTCATGATCCAAGGGAGGTGCAACTTAGTAGAATGACTTTTAAAAATGCATGTAATGTACAAATTTGTTGGCTTTCTTGTGACATGTTTGGGACATGCAGAGAGCTATAATTAAAAATGATTATGATGGTCACTAATAATCAAGGAAAGCTGACCTGATAAATAAATTTTGTAAAATAGTTTCATAAATGTATAGTTTATTTTTACTAGCCCCCTTATGAAATCTCAAGTGCTATTAAACAGATCAATGAATTTTCAATACGCTTTTTAAAATATGCTGGCTTTTCTTTTGGATGTTTACATTAATTTAGGCATGCAAACAACAAAACTCTCTCTCAAAACTACCAGAATAAAAACAGATAAGAACTAACCTTTTTATTTAGCAAAACCACCATTGTGAAATTATATTAATTCGCTTTGTAATGCTCACAGCTTGTCATCAATCAATCAATCAAGGTAAAACTAAGGGTTGGGTTAGGGTAAATGATGACTTTAGTATCTAAAGTCATCATTAAGGGTTTGAGCTGTCACTAGTGAAAGCGTCATGCAAAAAACAAAACAATTAAGTTTAGACAGAAAACTAAAGTGGGCATTATCGACTGGCCTGAACAAAGTCCTTACGTGAATCCCATTGAAAATTCGTAGGGTATATGAAGACCAGAGTCCATACGAGAAGAGTGGAGGAACTTGAAAGATTGACCAAAGAAGAATGAGCTGGGATTCCTCAGCTCATTCCGCAGAGACGCCAGAGACATTTTCCAAACTCCAATAAATGATTGCATCCTGGATCACATTTGACTATTGGTATCAGACTGGCTGATAATTTTGACTCTGGTATTTAGTTTTTGTGAAAAAATTTTGATTCTGTGTGCAAAGCAAATTAATGTAAGCATCCAAAATAAACTGAGGGTGTTTTACAAAAGCTGTATGTACATTTAACTCCATGGATGAATCTTAAAGCAATGTGACTTACAGTATCTGTGGGTTTTAAAATTAAGTTGGCTGCTCTGCTGTAAATCATTTTGCAGTATTTCAGATCAGAGGGGAAAACCAAAATTAGGATATTTTTTCCTGTAAAATGTGGGAAGACTACCTATTTCTGGTGGGAAACCCCAGTTTCTCACTTTAGATACCAGTATGAGCTTTTAAAGGTTAGCTTTGCTTCAACACAGAAGTGTTGTCAACAGAAAATCTGCATATAATTAATGTTTAACACCTGCTTTTTAAATTCTGGAAGTATTTATAAAGGAGATTAATTGATCGCTGCAGGACAGTATCATCAGCATACAGTTGTTAAAACATGTTGTGTAGTGGGCCCTGAGAAGCATCTCTGGAGGACACCATTATTATTAAGTGTTTCCTGCTGCTGCTTATCGAGGTTCATTCAGAGATTTGTTTTTTGTTACTGCTACAAAGATGCAATTCTTTCAGAGCATCCAATATGCTTGAAGTCCAGAGTGAAATTTACAGTCAGTGATAGTTTGGGCTCCATGTTATCTGCTGGTTCTGGCCTACTGGTTCTGGAATGATGGTGGTGATTTGTTTTTTTAAACAAAAAAAAGAAAAAAAAAAGAAAACGTTTGAATTCCTGTATTTTCAGATTTTCATTGAATCAAAATTAAAAACCGTGTTTTAGTTCAGAGGAGATCTGGAGGAGAAGAAGAAGCGACGCTGGACACCATTTGGGTTTAGGGGCGAACTGTCCCGTGAACTGCTATTGGAGTTCACGGGACAAACTCCAATTGTGGGCCTTCACCCCGCAATTGTTGGGTTGCTGGTTCAGTCCCCACTCCACCTGCCTCTGTCATTGAGCCATTGGGCAAGAAACTTCACCCGCCATGCCTGCTGGTGGCAGTGAGAGGACCATAGAAATGCTGATTTTATTTTCCAGCAGAACTTGGCACAGACCCACTCTGCCAAAGGCAGCATATGCTGCTTCAATGATCATAGTGTGCAACCTAGCTTGACATATAAACTCTAGAATCTATGAAATATTGTCAAGAGGAAAATCAGACACCTGACCCAGCAAGGCATATGAACTGGAGGCAGTTAGTAAAGCAATCAGAACACATCAGTAGAATATGGAACAGATCGCCTCCTTGCCATGCTTCATTGATGCAGTAAATCAATCAAAAGGAGCCCCAACCAAGCATTCAATTCAAAGAAATTAGCATATTTTTTCAGAATACTGACATGTTTGTTTAAAAATTGTTTTATTGATCTTATGTAAAATTCAAATTTTCAAAATTATATCAAATAAAGGCTTGAAATATTTACTGTGTATACAAGCTTTACTTTCTGAAATTAGTCAGTCATCTGGAATTTTTTTCCATATATTCTAATTTACTTTTGCTGTACATGTGCAGCTTACATTGGTTTAACAAACTGAAATGGAAAAACTATAAAATCCTTTGTTTATCTTGTCAGGTAAAACCACTCTGGCTGACTGTCTGGTGGCGAATAATGGGATCATATCAAGTCGACTGGCTGGGAAGGTAAGCTGGAGCAGTAGGAACCTGCTCCATCACATCAGTAATTGCTGCTTTATGTGCCACTGAGCTCTGTGGTTTTTGTGCTGGTTTTCCAGCTGAGATATCTGGACAGCAGGGAGGATGAACAGGTTAGAGGAATCACCATGAAGTCCAGCGCCATCTCTCTGCACTACAGCACAGGTACTGCAGCGCTTCACAGCACAGTTTCCTCAGCGGTGCAGTGTTTGCCTTAAATGCCTTAGTAAGTCCCACTTGTGTAATTTGAGGATACTCTGTTTTCTTATGAATTACTTTGTCTATTTTAGTGAGTTACACGCACTGCCTATGGATGTTTTACCCTTTTTATTGCTTTTACAAATCAGTCATGACCAACATTTGTTTAAAAAAAAAAAAAAAAAAATTAAAAATCCCCTTAATGTGGAACAGATTTTAACCAAGTATTACCAATTAAATAAAATATGTAACTTAAAATAAATGATTGGATTGATTCATCAGTATTCCTGACTACCATTACAGCATGAAGACTGAAGAACACTCCAACCAATCCGAGAAAAGGTTATTGAAAAGTATAAGTCAGGAGATGGATGCAAAAAAAACCTCTAAGGCCCTGCACATCCCTTGGAGGTCAGTTAACTTCATCATCAAGACATGGAAGGAATGTGATCCATAGAGCTGCCTAAATCTGGCCATCAACACTGGTGTTGGTCAAATTACTTGTAAATAGTAATTTATTATTAATTACTGATTACTTCCCCAAGTAATCTAGTTTACTGATTACTTATTTTTTAAAATTATTTACTTTGCTAATTATTTTACTTAGTTACTTTTCAAAAAAACAATGCACAACTTGAGTATACTATAATATGGTAGCTGGATCGGTCAAGTCAGAGGTGGGGGCTCAGATTGGAAGTGGAGTTTCTGCTGGAGCAAAGTTTTCTTCCCACGCACAGTGAACAGCGGACGCTGTCATTGATACTTCCAAGCACTAAAAGCTGCATGCTCAAATGAGTCGGTCATGAGACGCTGACATAAAAAAGTCTGTTTTGTAATGCAATCTGCTTGCACGGATGTAATGGTAATCTAATTACTTGTTTTTGCAATTACAATTCCATACTTGTTACTTGAAAAAAGTTCTTGGATTACAGTAATGCGTTACTGTCCATCACAACCTGAATGACCATGAATAAGGAGACTAGTCAGAGAAGACACAAGGTCACCATGACAACACTGAAGGAGTTACAGGCTTTCACAGCTGAACTGGAGAGACTCTGCAGTGTTGCTCTGGTTCTTCACCAGTTAAAGCTTTATGGGAGAGAGGCAGTGAGGAAGAAAACTCAGATCTGTACTCAACTAGAGCTTACCAAAAGGCACGAGGAAAGAGACTGCATGGTCAAGAGGAAGAAAGATCTGTGTGGCATCTTACCTGATTGCCAAAAGGACCAAACAATGCACATCCCCTAAAAGAAAGTATCCCCATTATGAAACATGGTGGTGGGAGGATCATGCTGTGTGGATGCCTCTCAGAAGCAGGTCCTGGAAGGCTTTTAAAGGTAGGAGGTGAAATGAAAGCAGCGAAATCCTGAATGACATTTTGTTTCTATCTGCCCGAGTACTACAGAATCAGAGACAATGACCCAAAGTATCCAGCTAAAACTGCCCACTAATGGCTGAAGACAACAAGGTTGAGGCTGTGGAGTGACCCAGTCAAAGTCCACACCTGTTTGCAGGAGATCTTCCCCTCCCCCAACCTAACAGAGCTAGAGCAGTTTAGCAGAAAGAATGGAGGAAAAGTGAAGCGTCTGTCCAGATGAGCCTGACTGAGGCTTGCTGGGATGGCAGCTAGAGGAGTGGATACTAAATATTGACTGTAATTAAATTCAGTTCAAAAATCAGATCCTTTATTTTCCCTAAGGGAAGTTAACCAGTGCTATAACTCATATCACCCAACTATCTTCAAAGTGTCACTGTAGATGTTGATGCTGTGGACAAGAAAGATGTCCAGTAGCAGCCAGTCCAAGAAATGTTGAAGTCAGGGATATGTTCTTTGATCATCATGATTGTCTGAACTTCCTCCTCTGCCTCTGCTTTAATGATGTCTCTTTTCCATTTTTCTGGGATCTGGGGTCAAAGTTCAGGTTTTATATAAGGTTTTGAGATGCTAATCAGCTATTCCAGATTCGTTGTGGTGGATGTGGTGGAACGGGAAATTCACATCATGGATCAACAGTCAACAAATCTGTAGCAACTACTTGATGCCATCATGTCAATATGGATCTGACTCTTTGAGGAATGTTTCTAGAACCCTGTTGAATCTAGGCCACGAAGGATTAAGGCAGTTCTGAAAGCAAAAGTGGGTCCAACCCGTTACTAGCGAGGAGTAGCTAATAAAGTGGCCAGTGAGTGTATGTTGGTCATACTTTAAAGAATTTAGAGCAACTTTAATGGAGATGATAAAAAGATCCAGAACTTTTTACTTCAATGACCAAAGAAAAACAGGTGAAAGGTTTTAATTTCATTTGGTATGAAACAGTCTTCATTTCATACCAAATGAAGACTGTTTCATGGCTGTGTTTTCAAAATCTAGCCTTGACAACATTCTGACAGTCTTTTAGAATAAAATGAAGAATAAATGTTCACCACACATTTGTGGCAAGCAGCCACCAATGGGTCATGTTTAATCATTTTCCGTCAGCTGCTGATGAACATGAACAATATTTAAAGTCTCTAAATGGGTTTGGTGTCCCGTGTGTGCACAGGCAACCAGGAGTACCTTCTAAATCTGATCGACTCTCCTGGTCATGTCGACTTCTCCTCTGAGGTTTCCACAGCGGTGCGGCTATGTGATGGAGCCATTGTGGTTGTAGATGCTGTTGAGGGTGTGTGTCCACAGGTAAACCTGTTCACACTCTTCATGCACTAAACATTCCTGACTGAAGGGAATGTTTCAGTTATTCAGCATGTGTTGTGTTTAGACCCAGGCTGTCCTCCGACAGGCCTGGCTGGAGAACGTCAGGCCTGTTCTGGTCATTAATAAGATGGACAGGCTCATTATGGAGCTGAAGCTCACTGCTCTGGAAGCATACACGCACCTGCAGAAGATCCTGGGGCAGGTCAGAAACTGAACTCTTTAAGACCAGCTTTGTTCATTCTGTGGATGAAGACTATGTTTTATCATCTTGTTCTCTGTAGGTCAATGCTGTCACTGGGACTCTGTTCACGTCTAAAGTGCTGGAAGAGCGAGCAGAGAAGGTGAAGGAGGAGGTGCACAGGGACAAGGACCCAAGTGGAGATCAGGTTTATGACTGGAGTGCTGGACTGGAGGATGCTGACGACTCTCACCTCTACTTTTCTCCTGACCAAGGAAATGTGGTGTTTGCCAGTGCCATAGATGGATGGGGTTTCAGGTCAGCTCATTCTGAGACATAAAAACAGTATTCAGTTCATATTGTTTCCCTCAGTGTCCTGGGTACCCTGGTTAGAGACTTGAAAAGAGCCTGCAAATAAATGTAGATTTTATTGCAGCCTAATGTTTCACCAAAATCCTTTATTCTCATGAAATCACATACAGCACAAGTATTTATCCAACACTACTTCACAGCTGGAACTGGGAGGCAGAGTTCTCGCATTTAGTCTCTGTAGATCACGTAAAGCAAGAGAGTCAAACTTATTCAGGGTCTCACCCAGAAAACTGGCTCAGCCTGGTGGTAGGGCAGACATTCAGCCATTTTTTTGACTTAAACAAATGTTTAAAGCCGACAGTAAATTTTTAAATATGACTAAATAATTATGTTATTGGAAGGGGAGCAAGTAAAGCCTTGTGGCCCACCAAGCTTTCCCCCAGTGGAAACCCTGATCAATTTCAATTTGGGTAACATCTAGTTAATGGATGTCCTCAAGGACATTTGTTATACAATGTAATGATAAAACTTGTTAGCAAAATTACGGTAACATAACGGTCTGCATTTGATGAGTATTTATGAAAATTAAGGAAACATGTAATGTTGCTCTGTCTTGATGACCAACAGGCCACAGTTTCAGCAGATCCTAATCTTGGGATTCTGTTGTTCTGAGGAACTCTTAATGTTTGGCATGTTAAAGAAAATGTAAAAAATCTAAAATGCTTTTGGAATGTTCTATATGAAAATCTTGTTCTAGTTTAATGGTCAAACCTTTTTTCAATTTATTCTTTCTTTATCTTAATGAAATAAGGCAAAAATGTTGATCAGATATCAGTAATCCTGATGATCTGTAGTGTTTGGGTTTTGCAGCATTCAGCATTTTGCCCACATATACAGTCAAAGGATGGGGATCAGGACCGAGGTGCTGCTGAAAACCTTGTGGGGAGACTTCTATCTCGACACAAAAATTCAGAGAATCATGAAAGGCGCTCAGGTAATGTAAATTCTTCAGTATTTTTTCATCTTCTTGTTACACTATTAATGCTTTTTATTGTCAACATGGTTTGAAAATGAGTCAGAACATACCTGGATAATGAGCATTAGAAAATTCCAGCTGGAAGTCATATAGATAAGTGATTGTTATCCTAGATCCTCAGTGAAGCTCTGCAATCTTTCCTCCAGTCAGACTTGCTCTCCTGTTTCTGTGCAGACCAAAGGAAAGAAGCCGCTGTTTGTGCAACTTGTGCTGGATAACATTTGGAGTTTGTATGATGCAGTCGTCACTAGAAGGTGAGTTAAATGCCAGATTCCAGCTGTTAGCAACGACACTACAGGAATTTTATCCAAAGAAATACAGTGAGGAAAATAGGTATTTGAACAGCCTGCGACTTTTCAAGTTCTCCCACTTGGAAATCATGGAGGGTTCTGAAATTCTCATCTTTGGTGCATGTCCACTGTGAGAGACATAATCTAAAAAAAAATCCTGAAATCACAATGTATGATTTCTTAAATAATTTATTTGTGTGTTACTGCTGCAAATAATAATTGAACATCTGCCATTCAGCAAAATTCTGGCCCTCAAAGACCTGTTAGTCCTCTGCTAAAAAAGTTCACCCCCACTCCATTTATTATTCTAAATTAGAAGCAACTGTTTGCGGTCGTAACTGAATAAAGACTCCTGTTCACCTCACACAATCAGTAAGTCTCCGAGTACTAGCATGGCTAAGACCAAAGAGCTGTTGAAAGTCACCGGAGACTAAATTGTTGAGCTCCACAAGGCTGGAAAGGGTTACAGGGCAATAGGGTATATGCCACGAGAGGTGGCGACGTATTTCCGTTTAAATTTATGCCACATAGATTGGTTCCGGGTCCTGCTTGCTCCTATTGTTTTTAGCCAAAGCTGCAAGATCTGTACCATAAACAAGACGCAAAAGTTAAAATATCTGCGAGCTACTGGTACAACTGAGTTTTGTTGTGTGCTGAGGTGTCCAGTAATTAGTGCTTAGTTTTTTTATTTTTCTGTTGATATCAAGGCGACAGTGGACCGTAGCCAAAACTTAGCCACTACAGCTAACACACGGTTTGTAGCTGCCTGCTATTTCAAAGCTTGAGGATATTGAAGATCCAGCGTCAGAAATGGGAAGACGGAGGTTAAAAGTGAGCTGTACGCGGTTCGTTCACTGGAATCATTTGTTGGAGGAAAATAATTCCAGAGAAAATTCACTGCTACGGGAACAGGCTGAAAACGATTCGGCACAAGGTAAGTAATGTGTGTGTTGATGCGTTTGTGTTGTACGGAGTATGAAATTATTTTTAGGCAACTCCTTAGCTTTTGTTTATATGACAATTATATAAAATACATTTAACATGCAGTCGGCGCGCCCCTCTGATACTGAGCACGGCCAGCAATGCTTCAGCCCGATCCAAACCACACAGGTAGTCGGTCAGATTAAGGTCCAAAACCTTCGCTTACAGCCGTTTAAGTGGCACCGATCCACATGAAAAACCCACAGAACAAATGGTACAAATCACATATTTCCCGAATCCCGAAAATATGACATCTACCTTTGCTGTTTCATAATTATAATCCACGTTAGAGTGAATTTTTCCACTTGGCTGCTTTAATCTGTTACGTAATTTCTCCTTTTTTCCTCTGAGATTCTGCTTAGAAAATGAGGTTATGAAGTTACATCCTCCCGCTGCTTTTTGTTTTTAAAATGGTAAATTTAGGTTTGCCTCGACTTTTATAAACTAATGCCTTATATGCATCATCTTTGTATTACTGTTGGTACAGATATCAGGTGAACACTGTGCTTTGCCTGCTAGTAGTTTAAATTAATTTCAGCTGCACACTTTCAAAAGAGTATTCAGATTTTAACATGCATTTTCTAAGTAGTATTTTAATTCACTCTTACTCAGTAACATCAGTGTTGCTACACCTCTGAAATTTTTTTTGCAGTTTCTTTGTGATACCAGAACTATTTCACTTAAACGTTTAATTTCCTGAGATATTGTCAATTTATTTTCAAGCAAAACTCTCAAAAAGAGCTTGTGTTTCAGCTGTTTCACAGTTTCATTTATTCTACTTTTAGGTAATACCAGCAAAGAAATGTGAATATTAGGTAATGTGTAGTTAGTCATATAATTTAATATACTGAATAAGGCTGGATGATATGACTTACAAGACTTTTTTCATACCAGATTTGATTTTAATCGATTCCTCCCGTCCTCAATTTCCATAATAAAATCACAGAAAATACTTTGAAAAAGTGCCTTTATTTCAATCATCATTTCTGTGAGTTGTATAAGGGAGCATTACGGTCAGGATACAAAAATTTT
>NW_015113898.1:119435-124738 GCF_001443285.1 Poecilia latipinna | reverse complement strand
TTGAAGATCCAGCGTCAGAAATGGGAAGACGGAGGTTAAAAGTGAGCTGTACGCGGTTCGTTCACTGGAATCATTTGTTGGAGGAAAATAATTCCAGAGAAAATTCACTGCTACGGGAACAGGCTGAAAACGATTCGGCACAAGGTAAGTAATGTGTGTGTTGATGCGTTTGTGTTGTACGGAGTATGAAATTATTTTTAGGCAACTCCTTAGCTTTTGTTTATATGACAATTATATAAAATACATTTAACATGCAGTCGGCGCGCCCCTCTGATACTGAGCACGGCCAGCAATGCTTCAGCCCGATCCAAACCACACAGGTAGTCAGTCAGATTAAGGTCCAAAACCTTCGCTTTACAGCCGTATAAGTGGCACCGATCCACATGAAAAATCCACAGAACAAGTGGTACAAATGGTAGAAATCACGTATTTCCCGAATTCCAAAAATATGACATCTACCTTTGCTGTTTGTTTCATAATTAAATTTTTCCACTTGGCTGCTATAATCTGTTCTTGTGTTAAACAGACGAAATTTTTCTTTTTTTTCTCTGAGATTCTGCTTAGAAAATGAGGTTATGAAGTTTCATCCTCCCACTGCTTTTTGGTTTTAAAATGGTAAATTTAGGTTTTGCCTGGACTTTTATAAACTAATACCCCTTATATGCATAATTTTTTGTATTACTGTTGGTAATGAGCAAACCCTGTGCTTTGTCTGCTAGTAGTTTAAATTAATTTCAGCTGCACACTTTCAAGAGTATTCAGATTTTAACATGCATTTTCTAAGTAGTATTTTAATTCACTCTTACTCAGTAACATCAGTGTTGCTACACCTCTGAAATTTTTTTTGCAGTTTCTTTGTGATACCAGAACTATTTCACTTAAACATTTAATTTCCTGATATATTGTCAATTTATTTTCAAGCAAAACTCTCAAAAAGAGCTTGTGTTTCAGCTGTTTCACAGTTTCATTTATTCTACTTTTAGGTAATACCAGCAAAGAAATGTGAATATTAGGTAATGTGTAGTTAGTCATATAATTTAATATACTGAATAAGGCTGGATGATATGACTTACAAGACTTTTTTCATACCAGATTTGATTTTAATCGATTCCTCCCGTCCTCAATTTCCATAATAAAATCACAGAAAATACTTTGAAAAAGTGCCTTTATTTCAATCATCATTTCTGTGAGTTGTATAAGGGAGCATTACGGTCAGGATACAAAAATTTTTAATTGCAAGAATGCAGTCATTGTTACAGCAGAATAAAGATGCAATTTTTTAACAATGTCTTAAAATTACAAGACGTTGTTTTAATGAGAAATAAAGATTCAGATTGATCTGATGTAACTAGCTCAGTCCATGTGGTTCTGACATTTGTCAGTAATCAAGAGGATGTACATTGCCACCACAACTGACCAGGTAGGTAAGCATTAAGGTAAAAAAAAAAAAGAAAAAGAAATGGAGCAAATATTGTATACAAAATGGAAAAAGAGCAACTGATAGAAATACTTTCTACATAAATAAAAGCAAAAAAGTTAATAGCAGGAGAAAAGTTGATGGCAGCGTTAGCTCAGCCAATCTTTCCCTCCAGGAAGCCACCGAACAACTGTCTAACTCCAGCTATAATAAAAATAAAAAAAAAGAGAGAAATAAAACAGAAAGTTAAAATAACAAATAATGCCAATTTGATCATTCAGATCTAATGTGTTCCAAATGCAACAAAACGTTCTGGAATCTATTATTGACATTTTACAAATTTCACAAATCAATTGGAAGGTTTCACAAATGTTTTATTTATTCTGCTGATTGTACAGAATAATCTAGTTAAGTTTGAAATGTCTAGGTGTTTTTTTTTAAGTACAATACTTTAAAAAAGCTCAAGATAGTGAAAAATTAAGTGTAATCACCCTTTAGCTATTTTCCGAATTAGATGCTACATTCAGAAGCTAACTTCACTTTCGACTGATAGCTTGGGCACAGTATAGACAGATCTATATATGTTTATATAGATCTATATCTATATAGCATAGATATGTAGATTGCACACTGCACAGCTAATCAAACCACAACGTTTACATAGCACCTTTGTAAGCTTGTCCTGTTAGCTACGTCAGACATATGAGGCATTAGGGTGAATACAAACAATTTATTAACTTACCTTCAAAGTTATTGTGAAGTTTTGACACATCCAGCTAAAATCCTTTGTTGTTGTTGGACCGTTTCAGGACGTCTGAATAATTCTATAAGCATCATTAATAGTCCTGCAGCGACTGAGGAGCCTTTGTTGACAGCCAGGATTACCAAGGAGTGGCTCCATAAGAAGCATATCAAGGTTCTGGAGTGGCCTAGTCCGTCTCCAGACCTAAACCCCACAGAAAATCTTTTTGGAGGAGCTCCAACTCCGTGTTTCTCAGCAACAGCCCAGAAACCTGGCTGATCTAAAGAAGATCTGTGTGGAGGAATGGGCCAAAATTTCTGCTGCAGTGCAAACCTGGTGAAAAACTACAGGAAACAATTAGCCTCTGTAACTGCAAACAAAGGCTGCTGTACCCAATGTTAACATTGATTTTCACAGGTGTTCAAATACTTATTTGCAGCAGTAACACACAAATTATTTAAAAAATCATACGTTGTGATTTCCAGATTTTTTTAGAGTATGACATGCACCTAAGATGAAAATTTCAGACCCCTCCTCAATTTTTAAGTGGGAGAACTTGAAAAGTTGCAGGCTGTTCAAATACTTATTTTCCTCACTGTAGGAAAATACAGTGAGGTCAGGTCTGTTTTAGAAAGCATGAGGCCAGAGACATGTCCACACAGTGGACATGATCGCTCCCCCCTGTGTAGAAGTGTCACTCGGGTAGAGCAAACTTCCAACAGACAAATTAGGTCATAATGGTGAAGAGAGTGATGCTCATGGCAATACCACATACACAGAGGCATTTTTGCCTTATCAGTCAACATTCAGGCAAAGAAGATGAGAAAAAATATTTTGAATGAGTCACACTTCTGGCTTCAAAGTTCTTGTACTTGGGTATTGAGGTTAAAATGGCAAGGCTCTTGATTATCTTTGTCAGCTTTTAACTGAATTCTGAGCTGCTCGCGGCCTTTGTTCCCTAACTCTGAATCTTTTGGTTTTTCCATGTGTACGGCTGAGAACTAAAAGGGCAGGGCTTTTCAGTCAGTTTGCCCCAAGCTGTGGAACTTGCATACTAAGTCCATGAAGTTATTTGCGGGTAACCACAGACAACTTGATGATAAAGCCCAAGGGTCTGAGGAGCACTAAGTTTGCTTTTATACAAAATTAATGTGTTTCATACGAGCCTGCACAATTTGTGGAACATGCAGCAGACAAATACTGTAATCTGCGGCATCTTTCCTGGGCCTTAGACCCAAGAGCATCAAGACATACTGGTACTATGCCATAACATGATGATGTGCTGGAAATATTATGTTGTCCTGCTGCTCAAAATTGTCATTGCCGAAGGGTATTTGTGATTATTATTATTATTTATTTACTTTTTTTTCTTCTTGCAAATATTTGACGGAAAATGTTTTCTGTCATTTTATCTATGTGTTCTTCTTGGCACAAAAGTGTTGGACACATTGCAATTGTGAAAAGTGGTGCAAAAGAATTTTCACATCTATTGTTTGGAAAAAGATTGAGACATTAATTTTTGATTTAATTATTAAGCATGATATTTTTATCATATTTTATCATATATTACGAACAAGTTGTAATTATACCATCAATCACTGTAGTATTCAGCTATTCATGAGGTTGGCCGCAGGGAATTATTCATCTTTACATTTTTTTAGACTGAGTTTCCAGTACTGAGTTTTGGTAGTGGAATAAACTCTCTTCCAAAAGTAAAAGCGGCGCATTCTAAATGATAAGCCCCAACACTTTGTCGGAGGTTCAATTCCTCCAGGTAAGGGGCATATACTTTGGGACAGATTGCAATTTTTAATCTATCTGTTTTACTGAAATAGAAGAGTAGTCAAACAGGACAGCTGAACCTTTTTGCCTCCAAAACTCCTGGATGGTATCATGTGAAAATGTCTGTTGTGTTTGTGTGAGCAGAGACAAGCAGAAAGTGGAAAAGGTGATGACCTCACTTGGGATAAAGGTGATGACAAGGGACCTGCGTCACTCTGACCCAAAAGTCCTCCTCTTTGCTATCTGTAACCAGTGGTTACCAGTTTCCAAGGCTGTCCTCTGTATCCTCCTCTTTTGATCTCTGATCCTACCTCAACTGTTGCCTGTTTATGTTAGTCTGCCTCACTGGAGCATTTCCAAAGTTGGGTGAACATTTTGATTTCAGTTTGCTTTAACAAAGACTCCAGCAATGGTGTGTGAGAAGCTTCCCAGTCCTTTAGAGATGGCAGCAGAGAAAGTGGAGAAGCTGATGAGTGTTAGAACCCGTCGATTTGATTCACTGCCTGAAAGGACGCAAGAACTGAAGACAGGTACACACACACACACACACACGATTTAAGTCAGTGAAGCTTCTGCATTATATTCATCTCATACTATAATGACCTTCTGATCGTTTTGTGTGTGTGAAAATTTAATAGAAAAAGAATACAAGAATTACATTTTATTTACATTAAAAATGGCAAGGTTACATTTATTAACAATTGGTCTCTAGAGTGAGTACAGCATATCAAAACAGCATTTGCAGATAACCTGGCTTGTCTTGTATAGAGAAAAAATACTTTAAAACACACAAGAAGAGGTGGGATTAATAGGAACATTACTTAAAGCAATACTACTCAAGGAAAGTAGAAAAGTATTCATCCAAAAATTAGGCTGGGTTATGGTCAAATCATGTTCCTTCCACTTCTAACTCGAACATTTAGAAATTCTTTTGTATCTAATGCTATCAGATTGTTTTACAACAGTACATTTTCAAAGGTTTTTTGCTTTAACCCATCATGAGATGTTCCTTGTGTGACACCTTGATAATAACACACCCCTTTACATGTCATCAGTTTTGATTGAACTAGTTGAAATTCATGTGCACTGTGCCAAGGGGCAGAATGACTTTCTAATGACCAATAGGCTTCAGCTGCTGCATTGACTTTCCATGCCTTTTTTATTTTTTCCATGTCATTTCACAATATTACACCTATCTTCATTTCTGAACATTTTGCTTTGGTTTCTTCTATATATGGATTACTTAGGTTGTTGCCAACATTGGGTGAAAAGTTCTTGTCAATCGCACCGCAAGGGCGTAGGAACGAGTCTGTCATTGGGGGGGACGCATATCGGAAACCTGACAGATCAGTAAATAGCTTG
>NW_015113898.1:109168-113435 GCF_001443285.1 Poecilia latipinna | reverse complement strand
CCTGAGCTCCTATTGCCGTTTGAAGAAATGCACCACTCGTAACCAAAAACAACCAATCAGAGCCAAGATGAGGGTCTTGGTACTGTCAATTAGCATCATGATTATGTGCTAAATGTGCTTATGGCAGAGACACACGTAACTCACCATTACAGGTAAACTGTTTATCTCCGGTCATTGGTGGCCATGCTAAGTAACCTGAACATTCATGATAGGCTCTGCTGATGGGGACAAGTATGGGGAATTTTTTTTTGCCATAATTGAAGAGCACACATTTTCAGTCTGAAAGCAGGATTTCATGTCTTTTGTTCTCAAAACTTCAAATACTTGTGCTTACATTCTCATTTTGAAAGTAGGATTCATGTCTTTCTTCTCAAAACTTGTAATACTTGTACTCCAAACTTCTGCTTGCTTTCAAATATTTCTTTCAAATATTTATGGACTCCATAAGTTTGAAGACACGGACCACTCTACAAAGTCTTGGACCGCTACGTCAGTTAGATCAGTTGAATCAAGCTAACTACGCAACAGCGGAATCTTCCAACAGCCCAAGTCCATGGAGACACCAGAGAAGACGTGAGAGAAAACAAAAGCGAGGGTGTCGCGGTAGACTTACAGCTAAGCTAAAAGCTATCCCTTTCCAATTGCTGCTTCCCTCCATCTTGCTTGCTAACGTACCATCCCGTAAAAGCAAATTGGACTACCTGAAACTGGATTTAACCACAAAAAGGGAAACAAGAAACTGCTGCATTCTCATTTTCTGTGAGACATGGCTAAACTCATCTGTCCATGATAATGCCATCGGCCTGGATGGGCTAACAACTTTTAGAGCTAACAGGAGACCCATACTTTTACTGGTAAATCCAGGGGAGGTGGTGTTTGTATTTACATTAACAACAGCTGGTGTAACAATGCCACCCTGGTCTCCAGTCATTGCTCTGTGGACATTGAGTTTATGATTGTGAGATGCAGACCTTTCTACCTACCTCGGGAATTCACGACTGTTACTATTTTTGCTGTCTACATCCCGCCCAGCGCCAACACCAAGCAAGCACTGAGTACTCTTCACCATGCCATCAGTGACAGACAATCCATATACCTGGAGGGTGTTTTTATTGTTGCTGGAGACTTTAACGAGGCTAACATAAAGACTGTTCTTCCTAATTTCCATCAACATGTGGATTTTCCAACCACAGGAGAAAACACACTGGATTTGGTCTACACCAGTGTTTCTCAGTTCCGGTCCTCAGGCCTCCCTGCCCGGCATGTTTTAGGTGTTTCCCTTCTGCCACACATCTGGATTCAATATTTGGGTGATTAACAGACTTCTGCAGTACTTGTTGGTCATGCAATCATTTGAATCAGCTGTTCTGGTATAGTGGCACATCTAACACATGCAGAGCAGGGGGGCTGAGGACTGGAATTGAGAAGCACTGATCTACACCAATATCAAGAAAGCTTTCAGAGCAATCCCCTGGCCCCATCTCGGCTCTTCAGATCGCCTTTCAGCGTACCAGTCACTGCTCACCAGACAAAAACCTGTGGTGAAGAAGGAGAGAGTGCGGCCTGAGGCAACTATGTCTGCACTGCAGGACTGTTTTGAGTGCAAAGACTGGGGCATGTTCACAGAGGCAGCTACGAACAACCAAAACACAGATGTGAAGGCAGCATAATGCTGCCTTCACATCTGGTGACATGGTCGCATTTAGATCATCAAGGGCCAATCTAAACTGTGTCAACAAGGCAGCAAAACATGCCTATAGTCAAAAGATCAAAGGTTTCTTTCATGATGGCAGCAACACCAGACAACTGTGGCAGGGCATCCAGTCTGTGACTGATTATAGATCCACATCTTCATCCTCCCAAGATGATATTAGCTTCCTTAATGAGCTCAACAACTTCTTTGGAAGATTTGAAGCCCTAAATAAAACCCCTGCAAGGAAGGCTATCCCTCACCCTGATGAACAGGCCCTCAGGCTCGAAACATCTGCTGTGTGAAAATCCCTGGGGAAGGTCAATAAACGAAAAGCTGCAGTTTCCAGCAGGGTTGATCAAAGAGTGTGCAGACCAGCTAGACCATGTGCTCACGGACATCTCCAATATGTCTTTGTACCAGACCTTTGTCCCCTCATGGTTTATGTCAGCTATTATTATTCCAGTGCCCAAGAAACCAACATCTCATGTCTTAATGACTTTTGACCCGTTGCATTAACATCTATCATCATGAAGTGCTTCGAGAGAGAGGTTAAGGGTCATATAATCTCTATACTCCCTCCATCATTTGACCCATTCCAGTTTGCATACAAACCGAAGTTCCTGACTCCACTGCTCTTCATCTGAACCTGGTACACCTGGAGAAAAGAAACACCCACGTACAGATGCTATGTTTAGATTTCAGCTCAGCATTTAATACGATCATTCCCCAGGATCTGGTATGCAAACTGGTCCCACTGGGATTCATTCAACACTCCACTGCTGGACTTCCTCACCGACAGAACTCGGTCTGTCCGTGTGGGTAATAACACAATATTATTTATTATTTATTTATTTTATTTATATTTTTATTTTTTATTTTTTTCACAGATTTTTCATCTCATACCACATTGTCACGGCATGGTTACACTTTCAACAAATATGGGGAAAAAAATAAATAAATAAACCATTTACATATTGTTAAAGCTATATACTGCAGCTTTAACAATGTTAACAGTGACCTTTCTGCCTGTAGAGATTTGGAATGTAATGTTTTCCCATTTGGATTGTTTTTCAGCATTCCTCCAGTGTTCCAGTGAGATAAATGCCCCAGTCATCATTTTTGTGTCCAAAATGTTTGCTGTGGACACCAAAACTTTGCCTCAGAAGAGACAGAGGTAAATGTGATCAATAACCTGTGTAGTGTTGATGTATGTCATCCAGCTCTGCCCATAAAAACATGCAACTGTTAGTATTTAATATGGTATTTGGTTGTGTGAGGTTTGAATGACATGACAATACATAAATGTATAGATTGAAAGGAAGCTTAGGTAGGGGTGTGACAGTCATGGGTAGAGTCGGTGAATAAAATGGAAATCAAATCTATAAAATTCTGGTACAAACGGATGTCTGAGTGTTCAGTCCTGCATCCTGAGCAGGACAAGTTGAAAGTAATTTCCAGCAGAATCAGACTCAGAAGTCAGGAGTTTTTTTGTTTGTTTGTTTTTTTAACTATTCTCAGTCATTCAGTGATTTGCTCACCCTGAACCTTGTGTGTCAAAATCTTAGACACATATTTGTTTTTTATGGAACAGTGTCTAGAACAAAGCTTGTGTTTGGCTAATCTCCTTCCTGAGCAGCAGATCTCTGCAGCTTCTCCAGAGTTACCACCGGCTTCTTAGCGGCTTCTCTGGTTAATGTTGTCCTTGCCTAGCCTGGCCTGTCAGCTAAGGCAAGGTAAACTGTATTTATATAGCACCCTTTCCTTCACATACCGTTTCATAAAAAAAATGAAGCACCTTGTACTTTGAACATCATGATGGTGTTTGTTGCAGTGTTTCCCTGACACTGACTTGTATGTTTTAGATGTTCCCCTTCTTTAACACACCATTCAGATGATTGCAATTCAGCAAAACCCCATTAATCAGCCATGAATTAAAATCATGTGTGCTAAAGCAGGAGAATGTCTAGAACTTGCAGGTTGCGTCCCTTGAGGACCAAGGTTGAAAAACTTTGCTGTAATGAACCTCTGAGGCCAGAAATAGAACAGCTGCTTTCAAATCACACAATGGTTTTCTAGTGGATTCTTTAGGAAACATTTGTTGAACTGACCAAATTATTACCAACAAACTAGTCATATCCTCATTAATAAAACACATATCAGATCTAAGTGAGTTTCACCTGAACTTTAAAACCAAATTAGCTTCTTTTTTATTGATGCTTCTATAAAAATATGCAAAACAACCTCAGGAAATACTATCAATCAATCAATCAAATTTTATTTGTATAGCACATTTTCAGGGTGCTATACAAATATTATTATATTTTAATATATGTTTTAATATATGTTTAATATAGTTAGGCCATTGAGTAACTATATATTAAATATTTTTGCTACCATATTTTATCTGCTTTTTTGAAGGTAAATTGACATATTGGTACAATAATATGTTTCTGAACATTCAAGTAGCATGTCACTTTCAGTGACGTGCGGTGAGGTTCGTTGCTGGTGAGGCACTGACTTATGACTTAGACACCATGCATGTTATTGGACATACGGAAATTTAGCGCAAGCATA